>NC_072734.1:38957837-39131766 GCF_026930045.1 Uloborus diversus
AGATCTTAATGTCTACTGAAATTAAAAGAAAAGTAAATTAAGTTTAAGGGCTGAGCGAGAAATGGAAGGTAACCACATAACTCATCCGTCTGCGTGTGGCAAAACATCCATCTGCAAAGCTTGTGAAAGGTGTCATCTATTTTTCCCAGAAAATCTCGCTAAATTTGACGATTTTTCTCGTAGTTCCAGCAAACTTCAAGACCTAATATTTCGATAACGGTGTCGCAAGGGCAATTAACTAACGCATCCAAAACCATGTTTTTCTGTACTCTTTCGTTGCTACATGTTTAGATTTTTTCAATATTACGCTATCGTATGGTTTCCTGATTAGTAGGTACTAAAGGACTTAAGCTCACTGTCTGCTAATGTACATTATCTTTTTTTTTGCTTCATTTTTCTGAGTCAAGTTACCAAACTTTTTGTGGTTATGAAATGATTATGGAAGCAAAGGACATCGTTATGTATTGATTAAAAATAATTTCAAGTCCTACTCTTTATAGATTTGGCCAAATCATATTACTCCGAGTAAAAACAATTATTTAAAAAAAATAAAGTGAACCGACATTACATTTTTTTTTTAAACTGAAGGTGATATCTTCCAAGTTTGCATTCTCTTACAGTTATATTTATTACTTTAAACGTTCCAGGGCCCAACAGTAGCACACTTGGGTCGGAAGCATTGAAAAAAGCTAAACTTCAAATGATACAAAGCAATTAAAACGTCCACCATTTTATAATAGAATCAATAAGTATGAATCCTTACACATGTCTTTTTAAATAATATAACGTTAATGTTTAATTTTAAAAAATCAAGCAACATCTTTTGTCATGACGACACAATAAAAATAATTACTGACCTAGAGACGAAATGACGACTGGTTGAGTTGAAGTAGAACCTTGCTTTGCTCGGTCAGCAGCTGAAAATAAAAAAAGGTAAAATTTTTTTCTTTCTTTTTTTTTTAATGAAAGGCAATTTTTAACTTAAGACACATTACACTTTATCTACTAAAATTTTCACCACAAATAGATATTGAAAACTTTTAATTAGATTTGCAAGTGAAATTGTTACACTTGAGATTTTTTTCTCTAGAACAGCACTAGTTTAGACGACTGATTCAGTTAAACTAGATCCTGCAATTGCTTGGCCAACAACCGAAAATAAACGAGCTGATGTGCGCATCACATGACTTCCTTTTACTCCAATTTAATGTCATTTCCCCATTATTGGCAATTTTAACGTGATTCAATTGTTAACTCTCTAAATATCTCCAACAGTGGACAAATTAAAAAAAAAAATAAATAATCCGCCAAATTTGTCGCCAAGTTGGCGACAAAACTTGGCGACAAAAGACTGGCGATATATCGCCAAGTGTCCGACAAATTATAACAACTTGAGTTTACATTGAAATTAACAATGATTTCCTTCCAAAAAGGGGCAAAAGACCCCCTGAGGAACATCCGAATGCAACCAAAAGGAAAGGTGCACAACTAGACTCCACTAGGAGTGTACGTACCGAATTTCAACTTTCAAGGACATACCGTTTTTGAGTTATGCGAGATACATAAACACATACGCATATACATACGGCCATACGGACAGCACGAGAAAATTCGTTGTAATTAACTCGGGGGTCTGTACATTCCTAGTCCTATATCCACGTGTGATTGGGTTAAAAAAAATCAACTTCATTCGGGGTTGAGAAAAATGAAAATTAAGGCCGATTTTTGAGTGAAAATTTTTCCGCGAATATAATACTTCCTTTTACAAAAAAAAAGTATTGCATTCGCGAAAAAAATTTCAATGCATTTTTTTTGCATCAAGAATGCATTTTTTTTTCAACAGGCAATTTTTAACGCTAGGAATATTCCGTTTTTTATTTTTTTCCCATTGAATACATTTTAAAGCATTTAATTAGGTTTGCAATTGAAACTGTTACGTTTTTTTCTCTGTAGAACGGTGAAAATCTTGCCCCGATAGGTATTATGCAAGATAGTGCTTTACTTACGGGACTGAACTATGTATATCAGTCCGTCTGATTATTTCGCAACATTGAAATGCGTAACAAAAAGTCAGATGGTACATTTTAATATTTGTCTCAAATCAATCTCATGCCAGTGTTAGGTGTATTTTGATGTTCCTTTCTGAATTTCATTACATATTGTTACGAGTCTGCCTTTTCTTCAGGAATGCTTTAAACGGCGAGATGTCGAACCTAATATAAATCAGTAAAATTTCAAACCTCTGATATAGAACATAATTATGACTGCAATTCAGTTACTATATGTATAAATATAATATTTCCCTAATAAATATCTTTAGTGTACCTGCGGCCATTCACCAAAAATCTCTTCAGCCGAAGGGGAAGGTTGGCAATAGTACTGGACATTATACCTGCAGGAAATGGCTGCTTCCAGATGATGATGGGACAAAAAAATGTCGTTCCTATCATGTATTACCTTTATCAACCCTAAGCTTTGTCTTCTATAAAAAAAAATAAAAAAACTAGCAGTATCAGCACGGCGATGCCCGTGCTAAGAGTTTAAAGGAAGTCCGTTGAATAAAAATAATCCACGCTCTCCCCTTCCTTTTCTGATGCTAAATAGTCATTTTTCTTCAACTAGAATGCATACATACCTTTTCAAAAAAACTATTAAAATCTCTTTGGAATAAAATTATTCGCCAAAACACATAAAAAGATTAACAGCAGCTACAAAACTCAAAATAATCCTTCAACTGTATAGTACATCGCTTGACCCGCCAAGCAACCACGTTACCCTAACCTTGCCCTTTTGCGAGTGAAGCGGTTTTATTTCTGCAATTTAAAATGTTTCGCGAAATAAACAATACTATAATAAAAACGCTATAAAGAACAATCACAATTGAATAATAAGACAAATCAAATGATTAACTAAGAGAAGTAACTGTCTTCAACTATAAGAACGAAAACATTTGTTGAAGAAATAAGGAAAATAAAACCCAATAGAAATATCCTACAAAATCAAATTATGAACTTGAAAATCGGGGGGGGGGGGACGCATTCAAAAATCAGTTTGCTTACCACAGCAGTCCCACAATAACGTAGTTTCTGTTTCGCACGGCATAGTTACTCGCAGCTATCGACACTGTCGTCCTGCTCCCTCTCGATGAGTTAACTTACCCCGCCATCTATTAGGAATTTATAGAACTTAACAATTAATTAAAAATTAAATTTGCAATTACAAATATTTCGGTCAATCTGATTGTCCAAAAAAAAAACATATGGGTCATTCCATAGAAATGTCAACCTCAAACTCAGAAATTTTTTTTCCACAAAGCCTTAACTGTGACCTATCTTTTCATTCAGCATACTTTCTAGTACGTAAATCCAGTGACAGTTTGCAAAAATTTCGTTCGATGTTTTTCTTCTGGCTCTAAACGCGCGAGGTTGTAGAAAAGGCTTAGCATGTGCAAAAAACATTCGTCTACGTTTTCTTGTGTAATGTAAAAATTTTTGCAAATTTTGAAGAGAACTATGTTTATTCTAAATGATTAGATGTTGAGCCAATAAAATTGACTGTTCTTTTTGCATACATTATAAGAGAAGTATTTTAATTAGTTTGGTTATTTCACCGAAAATATTTACGTTAAGTTAGTCACGAAAATGTACTATTTTCTGCTTAAAAATTAAACCAGATGATTGAACCAAACAGCACTTTTTATTTTCTTATATCTGTGTCATATCTACTTAAAAAGTGCAAAATATTTATTTTAGTATCAGTAGATATAAAATAATTAGTGTGACTAACGTAACATTTGAGCTGTGATTAACGTAACAGTTTGCATGTGTGACGTTACATTTTAAAAATACTGCTAATATTTAAAACTTATTTAATTTAATGTACATTTTCATGAATAATTTTGAATATGTAGGCATTCTATATTAATTAAAAATGTAAAGGGTGAAAAATACTAGTAATATTACATTGTAGACCTTCTGTTTACTTAGAAAAATACTTTTTTAAAGGTCTTTATAAAGATACTTCCAATTTAAAGAATTATTTAAAAAGAAAAGAGGTGAGTAAAGCAAAATGAGTACTCTGCTGAATGTGCATTCAACACAAGAATCCAAGATTAAGGATTAAATAGAAAGACAGTCTTAGCAAAGGAGAACGTCTCTATTTTTTAGAAAATCGATCTCTACCTATTATTAAAATGAAGTAATGGTTGCTCGTTGGAAAACATTTGAAGATGTTACATGATACAGTGACAATAAGCGATGCTGCCATATATTTCAGAAAATGCAAGAATAATCATTTAGAAATTCAAACATTTGCGGTGATATCTGGAATTAAAATGCATTTTGCAAAAACGTTCGAATATTTTTTTTCAATATTACATTTTAATTCAAAAGGATGCACAACACTATTCGTTCGATGAATCAGTAAATCTTAAAAAATAATATGCCATTGAAAAGTACTACGGAGTTTCTTATGACGATAAGTAGTATATCGGCAGAATACTAGAATTCGGTGAAACTATCAACTTGCATAAAGTTAATTTTTTAAAAGAGAGATATTTAGGATTCCATTAGCCCAAGAATGATGTTATTCAGTTTGTAAAAGCAGTTTTTTTTGTTTGCTTATTTTTTTCCGCACAATGAGTTTGAGTTAATTGAACTGAATCCTTCCATTCAATTTCTTACACTAATATAAAAAAAAGTAAAGAAAGAACCACAATGCAACACAAAGAAGGTTCCTAAAACGTGTAAAAGTAATATAAGAGCAAGAAATTAATTATAAAAAGTTTTTTATGTGCATTCATTGCTTGTTATTCGATGGTTACGTTAGTCACGTTACGTTAGTCACACACAGTTTTTCGTAGAAGTACCATTAAGGGTCAAAAAAGATTCATCTGTAACAAATCTGTAGTACATATTTGAAAATAGATTGTTTACCTCTTACAAATATATCGACAAATTTTAAATGCCTGCGTAAGTTTCAGAAAAATTTGCCTCGTAACATAAGCATTGTTTCTCAGGGTTGCAAAAATGTTACGTTAGTCACGATGCCTTTTTTGGTGAAAAAACAATTGCCAGCGCTTATTTTGCTTCAAATTCTTGGTAGAAATGAAAAATAGTCACCTTGTACATTTTAAATCTGCATATTAAACCACAACACATTTATTTTTACTCCCGGTGTAAGTAAAAGGAGTTTGAAAATCAGCTGCGAATGTTACGTTAGTCACTATGGAATGACCCATATGTCCTTCTTTAGTATATGAGCTATTCAACACAAAAAGAATTTTTCAATTCGAACCCGAAGTTCCTGAGTTTAACGCGTTCAAACAAAAATACAAACCTTTTAGCATTTTTATTAATATAGATTTAACTGAGCAAGCTATCAGAAATTCCATTGCTTTAAAAATATTAACAGTTTTTTAATTCACTAGAATGGAACATTTTTTTGTTACATTGGAAATGCACTTTTATGAAGGCAAACACTTAATATTTGAATATGTCGTCCTTGCTTAGCTACTTAAAGACTTTTTACATAAAATTATGAAACTCCATGTAATTTGGAAGGAAAAGAAAAACAACCTTTTTAGACTAGCTTTGCAGTAAGCAAAGACTTAGGACTAAAGCAAAAAATAAAACATTTAAGTGCTGTACGAATAGTTTACTACAAAACCTTGATGCTACATTTCGCAAATATTTAAAATCAAAAGGACACATTTTTAATTTTAACATTTCCATTTTATATAACTGGATAATTTCAGACACATATTTAAGACATAAAAAAGCAGGTACTTTCAGAAATAATATTTATTAACAAAACCATTCCATTTATATGTGTAACAAATTTCCAACTTAAATCGATAAGATGTAGAATATAAACATCAAACATCGCACAATTTATTACTTTTTTGCAGTCATGAATCAACTGTTTAAGTATTTCTACAACTGCTTCGCTCCCACGAAAAATCCCTATTTTTCCCCGAGCTGCACATTTTTTCCCCTCCATCCGGGACTAAACGGTACATTGCACCACTTTTGATCTCAAGCTTCCAAACATTACGACGAAACTACAGAGAAATATGAAGTTAAAAGAGAAAAAGGTAATTTAACTTTATAGCGGTTATAAAAGCTGCCTTTGATAGACGTTCCTGAGTATTTTTCCCCACTCTCCCCTACGTTGCCCCTACAAAAAGGGGGATTTTACTCTCATTGAGTACTTACTCGACTGGGCTTCCAGAAGATGCCGTAAAATGTTTAAAAGCTTAATTTTGTCGGTGGAAGTGGGTTGTTATATTTTAAGGGGGCTTGTAATGTTTGTTGAGTTGAAGTTGAAGTGCTCATCTGGATTTGTTATATAGGGATCTCTTTTCATTCGAGATCCCCTCTCCATCTTGTTATTCCGCATTTCTAAGGGAATTTTTAGGACACATTTATTGCCTCTTTGAGAAATGAAGTTGATGCGCCACTTTGATGGTTTCTCCGTTGATGATAATAATCCGCGAATGGCAATTGAACTAATTTTCCGCCAAAATCCATTTTAGAATTTTATCCTTTCATATATTAAAATAATGCTAAATTTTGAAAGGGGATTATTACTGTCACTGAGCTGAATTATTAAACCTTCGTTTGCTGCTAGGAAATCGCTTTCGATTCAGATTCAAATTTTCATCTTATTTTACTTAATTTCTAGAATATTTATGGTTTATCCATTCTTGATAATAATCCACGAATGACACTCTAAGTAATTTTCAAACAAAATAAATTTTACAATTTCAACATGCTTTAAATTAATGTTAAGTTTTAAGGAAGCTTACTACAGTAAAACCTGTCTACAACGATACAGTTAGGACCTAAAAAAAAAATATCGTAATAGACAGGTTATCGTTATCGACAGTTTGATTATTCATGCTGGCATTTTGCTGGGGCCAAAAAAAAAATGTTATAGACAGGTTATCGTTATAGACAGTATCGTTATATACAGGTTTCACTGCACTGTCACCAAGCTGATGCGTTAACTCAGATTTGCATATAGGGAATCTCTCAGAACATCATTTTCATCTCATTTCATCCTGAAATTTGAAACATCCGTACAGAGAGTAATTTAGCAACAGTTATGCTTGTATAGAAAGGATAAACCACGAAGAACCAAAATAGTAAAATTCTGGCAGTCAACTAAGCAATACGTCGTTACGACGGGAAGACGTTAGTTTCAGGTATATCACGTTATCTTTTTGGTGATTGACTTCAAACCAATCACGTAGTGGTCTAACGATGACACAAATATTTCAGTGAATAATTGGTCGTTTATAGGTGTTCACCCTGAAGTTTAGGGGATGTTTTTTTCAGTTCACATATGCTTGATCACTTTGTGGTAGAAATCATTTGAAAGCCATCATCCGTTTCGTATTTTCAGCAAAATTGCATGTAAGGGATAAACAACAACGCTTTAACGCACAAAATTTGCAGAAAATGTTACTGATTACCACTTATTTATCTGCACAAAGGTATTTATTTATTTGAAAATTCCTTCCAGTTTTCAAGATTGGTGCAAAGATTTTACAATTCATCAAACTGTGGGTATAGTCATTATTAAATTTAAACTTGCCATCTTGAAGTTAGGTGGGAAAGCAGCAAATATATTTGCTATTCTGCCACATGGCCTGACTAATAATGTCGAAACTATTGAGGAAGTTTAATTTTTCTATTGCTCTTTTTCCTAGTTTCTATTTTGGATTTAATAAGCTGGACGTAGGAAGACTGTTGAAGATATTAAAAAAAGAAAAAGAAAACCTACCATCGTAAAATAATACATGCTGAAAAACTCTCATCAAAGAATTTTCTTCATGAAAGTATCATCCAAAATTTAGTCAATACAAATTGTTTTAAAAAATAAACTGTTGAAAGCACTACATTAAAATATATCGTACCGAAACTTATGAGAGCTTTGACCATTAAAGTACAAGAAAGATTCCAATGTCTGTTTTTAGAGTATTTTGAATAAATAACCTTACAAAACGATGCCATTTCAAGCGAATAATGACATCAATAATTGCTAAATTCTACTGAACGCCATTTAAATATTATCGTCCAGATAAATAAATAAAAAGACTAGTAAAAAATGGCGCATAAATGCTTTTCAAAACCGGAACTTCGTTCATTTACAACAATAAAAAAGGCTGCCAGCAACTTTTGGAACAGGTTATGGGAATGTGGAAAAAGCGCAGACGATTCTACAGAAATCCTCCCAAACTGTTATCGCAGTCGACTTTTAAATAACAGCATGTCAATGAAGAACTATTACGTGTTGTTATCTCATCATTTCATCAGAATTTTGAACACGGAAATTACAGTGTTCTCACAGTATTGAGGTGCGGTGTAACACACTGTAACGAAGCGAGAAAGGGGTATTATATCTGTGTTAGAATCGGAACTGACTTTATTCTGTCATAAGTCTTTGTAGAGAAGAGGATTTGTTTCCCCTCCCCCCTTTTCTTAAGAGTTAAACATTTTTCGTATCTTTTCTTTACTAAACCATCTGTTAAACCTGACTTTGAAGAAACCGGTAAAGATATATTGTAGTTATGACTTTCATATACCTCTCGATAAGAAGATATGATAGCAAAGCCTTTTGAAGAAATACAAGTTTTCTTGACTCTGTTAGACTATTGCCATTTCGTTACACAAAACAATTAAATTGATATGTTTGAACTCTTTTTAATAAGAATTTCAAAAATCAAAGCTTAAAACTAACGTTAACCGTTCAAAATAGATTCTAATCAATGACAACAAAGTATAAACTGAAGGAAGAATCAATTTCAAATTTAACTAGTTGTGCAACAACGTTTTAACAATTCAAGAGATATTCATTAAATTACTTTTCTGCCTGTTCCCCCCCCCCAAATAGTGCTCCCAAGGTGGGAAAATGTCAGAGAAACCTTGGTTAGTCGCAAAGGCAAAAAAAAAAAAAAAAAAAAGAAAAGAAAAGAAATGCAACGGGATATAAAGAGATATAGATTGGTAGTGTGTATACAGATATTTTTGAAATTAATAGATACCTTCAAGTTGATGTAGAGAAATAAGATTAATATGGAGATAGCTACAGATATAGATAAAGATATGCACAGGTAAGTAGTCATAGAAATGGGTATAGAGGTACATAGGTAGATGATATAAAGTTGAATACGTTGTTAGATGCACACACTGTTACAACCAGGGGTTCCAGACGAGTGAATATATTCCCCCTAAGGTGAAAGCATGGTGCCCAAAGTTCCATGCTGGCCAGAAAATAGAGCAGGGGTGCCAAAACAACAGGCAATCACAGAATGATTCGCTTGCGCATGCGTTTTGACTGTGACATTTCTTCAACCACTTCAATATGGCGGACGAAAAATAAGTTGTTCGATGTGACGTTCATATTGAAATAAGTAAAATGTTGGATTAAAATTCAACTTTGCTTGGATTAATCTCCAAAATAACAAATAAGTACAGCTTTTGATCACTTTGTGGCTCTTAAGGCTTTCAGATATTGTTAAAAGTGTTTAAAAGTTCATTTTATGCTTTTTATTGTTCAACCGTTACAGTAGTGCTATTTCCAGCATTCAAAACGCTACTAAAAATATCTATCATTATTTTTTTGAGTACTCGATAAGCAACATTTAATCACCAAAATAATAACCGGCAATAAGATTATCAATAATCAACAAGTGAGAATCTGAATGAAAATGATTCTTGTGCTTCGCAGATATAATATGAGCGCAAGCGAAAAAAAAAAATATACTGAAAAATAAATCTCTCTCTCTGTTTTGCTTTTTTTGCTTTTTCATTCAAGTATTTGAATTATTTCCTGTTAACGGTTAATCCCGATGGTGTTATTTTGTGAAGCCGATAATATAGCGTTAGAAATTTCTTTCGGTTTTAAACTGTCGAAAAACTTCACGTGCATTTTATTTTGTTACTCTTGATTGAAATTTTAAACGTTTATGAAACGATTTTGTTTTTCCGTAACTGTAATATTCCAGAATATGTTTGGCTCTTCCTGTAAATAATTTATAAGTACCTCTACAGTTCATTTTCGGTACGGATGAGGCTGTAGTAAATGTCAAAAGCATATTAAAATATTTGAGCAATCCAAGTAGGGAGTTACAGCAGCGAGTTTTGACCGGCAACGATTCTCGGAGGTTTTTCCTCATCCAAGTTGCTATTTCTTTGCTCAAAATAAGTAAGTAAATGAATAAATTTAAAAAATAAAGAAATTGAGGAATAAAAATAATAATAATATATTATTTTTTATATGAATTTCATAATAAATCGTGTAATTTTCTACAATTTTTTACAACTGGATATTAATTTAACTATGATTATTGAAATAATTACTCGTCTTTAAAATTAAACATATGAGGGACAGCTTTTCGATATCAAGTAAATTGGGTAGATAATTATTGTTTTACTTGTTTTTAATATCACTAAAAAACTGATGAGTACGCAGAATTTTTTGACAAGTTTTTAACGACCCCAGAGTCATTAGTATTTATTTTATTTATTTTTTAAGAAAAAGATAAAAAATTCGCTGGTCCGCAATTTTTTTTCATCTGCTTTTACCTGTCCGTGGCTCAAAAGAGGTTGAGAAACAAAGAGTTAGAGCATGATCAGATGAATTGAAGCAATGAACACTTCTCAGCTATGTTGAAAACTCTAAAATATGATCAAATGCTGTAACTAAAAGTTTTAATTATTTCCAGTGCTGAAATCAATGTGAAAAATGTCCCAAAGGTAAAATATCATGAATCAAAAATATAAATTAAAAAAAAAAAAACATACAAAATTGTATTCAAAAACGCACATAATACGGTAGAGGGGGCGGGGAGGATCTACAGTAGAAATCAGTAAGGGGACACTTTCGATCCCGGAAAAAAACTGCGTTTCAACGCATTCCGGTTATTTGCGGGGTATATTTGGATTTTTTCTCCTCCTGCTTACTTTTGGGAGTCAAAGCGGAATTTTACCCAGAATGCATTACGCGAAACAAGTTCGTCTACTAGCCGCTAAGGATGCTGATTAAAAACCGCTTTCTGTGGCACAATGGGAAACCTCTTTTTACATGGAAACAGGGAATTTTCCAATCGTTTTTTTGCGGTGCCAGAGCGGGGATTTACCGGGTCGAAAAGTGTGTTTTGAACGCGGTTATTGAGTGCCGCTGGTGAGCAAGCTTTTTCACCCCTAAAAGGTGCAAAATGCAACCTGTAGTTTTAACAGTGCAGAGTTTTCGATATTGATTGAAATACATTTGATACTGCCATCAAATTTATTGTAACAGCGAGCTTGGCCATTTAATGTTGGCTATTTATCTAAGTCTTTGGCTTATTTAAGGCGGCAGTCTAGGCTTGAAAAAGTGAATGGCATGAAAAGTTAATTGCGCAAAAAGGCGAACCATAAAGCAAGTCTTAAGCAGTTAGAAATTGAATGAACAAAGAGTCTGGAAATAGCAAGAGACAAAATTAGGTGTTGCTTTTTTTTTCTTTTTTTTTTTTGGCTTTTTGTTCTACAATCAACGATGCTTCAAAGCTATAAAGAACGTCTATTCTTTGAACAGTAGCCGCAGAAAGCTGACTGACCGTTTGAAAAATTTTATTTCTGAAACGAACGTATCGTTTGAAACATTATCGCGCGTTTATATAAGCCATTACGAAAGCTAAAGAAGACAAAAACAGCATTCAAAACTACGCATTTTAGTATGTAAACGCAACAAATATTAATAAAGCATGATTCGTTTCAGCCGATTTGTAAAAATCGTGAACTAAATCGAACATCCGGAAGATTATAAACGAAGCGAAAGCACTTAAAATGCAAATGATTTGTACTGAACAGAAGCAAAAATAAAAACCACTTCAAAATAGCTAACGGCGTATAGCCAGCACGAAAATCAAGCATAATTAAATCCAAGAGTTATTTGAAACAAACATTGCATTATCGCTAAAACGACGTTTTCGCAACTTTCTCTTTTAATGCAAACGATCATAGGCTATTCGAATTCCAAATGAATTTCTTCGGAAGATAATGCAATTAAAATATTCTTAAGTGGATATCGGAAAATAAGAATGTTTGCACAAGCATGTCTAGCATTAATGATTCTTTTTCAAAAATTCCCGTAGTTATAATCTCAGAGGGTATATAAGCTGCATTTAAATTAGCAAGCTTTTCGGGATGAAATTAGTTCCATTTTTACAACAATGAATTAATTGGATTTTCCTGCAAAGCTTTTATTTAATAAAACTTTAATTTTCGGGTGTTTCTCAGTTTGGCTTGTCCTTCAATTATGGGTTTTAGAAGAGTTATAAAATTCTTTAATTATGATTATTTCCTCTGATTAAAACGAAATCAATTGTTCGAAATAATGAGATTCTGCAATTAAACGACTGTTTGTGTACGACTGAACATTAAATATAATTGCAATCCCGCTTCACAGTCTTTTTCAACAAAAGATTTCAATATTTCATGCCCTTTAACTCACATACATTTGTCGTATCAATATTCGTGCATTATTCTTGCGCATTAATTTTATTAAATGCAATATTAATTATCATATCTTTATTAATATGCTAATATAAGACTTCTTTGTGTTTCGAATTTAAAGCTCCAATGAAATAGCGTTTCTAAATTTGATAAATTAATGGCTTGAGTTAATTTTGTAATTAGGTTTTCTTTGCCAAATTAATTGGAAGATTAGACTTTTCTGTGTCGGTTAATGTAATTCCTTAATTGTAATGAAGTATCTGAACAAGGTAAAGTTTATATTCTCAATGTCATACCTATTTTTAAGCGTAATTTTATCACATAGCGTTTCGTTTATTTATTTTAGTCTATTTTTATCTTCACTCAGTTATGTCATAAAGTATATGTTATGTCACTTGTGTTATAAAGTTAAATAAAATCATTTTTTATCTCTTATTATATTTAAGCCTTTTTTTCTACATCCTCTAAATGATTTTTATGAGCATTGTAACAGGCATCTGCCATAAAAAAAATTTAATCCGTCAAATCAGAACGAGCTGATGTGTGCCTCACATGACTTCCTTTTACTCCATTTTAATGTCATTTTCCCATTATTGGCAATTTTAATGTGATTCAATAGTTTAATCTCTAAATATTAAAAACGATGGCCAAATTAAAACCAGATAAAAAAAAATCGCCAAATTTTCCGCCAAGTTGGCGACAAAACTTGGCGACCAAAAGACTGGCGATATATCGCCAAGTGTCCGCCAAATTGTAACACCACTTAAGTTTCCATTGATATTAACAATGATTTCCCCCCAAAAAGGTGCAAAAGACCCCCTTAGGAACATCCGAAAGCAACCAAAAGGGGAGGTGCACAACTAGACCCCACTACGAGTCTATGTACAAAATTTCAACTTTCTAGGACATACCATTTTTGAGTTATGCGAGATACATACGCACATACGCACATACGCACATACACACATACGCACATACATACAGACGTCACGAGAAAAGTCGTTGTAATTATCTCGGTGATGGTCAAAATGGATATTTCGCGTGTCTATACATTCTTAGGCACTTTTCCGCATGTGGTCGAATCGAAAAAAAACCTCAACATTCATTTGGGGGTGAGAAAAAATGGAAATTAAGGGCGATTTTTGAGTGAAAATTTTTTCGCGAATACAATACTTCCTTTTTACTTCCTTTTACAAAAAAGGAAGTATTGTATTCGCGAAAAAATTTTCACTCAAAAATCGCCCTTAATTTCCATTTTGCTCACCCCCAAATGAATGTTGAGTTTTTTTTTCGATTCGACCACATGCGGAAAAGTGCCTAAGAATGTATAGACACGCGAAATATCCATTTTGACCATCACCGAGATAATTACAACGACTTTTCTCGTGACGTCTGTATGTATGTGCGTATGTGTGTATGTGCGTATGTGCGTATGTGCGTATGTATCTCGCATAACTCAAAAATGGTATGTCCTAGAAAGTTGAAATTTGGTACATAGACTCGTAGTGGGGTCTAGTTGTGCACCTCCCCTTTTGGTTGCTTTCGGATGTTCCTAAGGGGGTCTTTTGCACCTTTTTGGGGGGAAATCATTGTTAATATCAATGCAAACTTAAGTGGTGTTATAATTTGGTAAACACTTGGTGACGTATCGCCAAGCTTTTGGTCGCCAAGTTTTTTCGCCAACTTGGCGACGATTTTTTTTTTTTTTTTTTTGTGCTTCTTATAAATTAATTGTTCTCCTGCCAAATATACCTAGCCATTCCTGATTTGTTATTTTATAAGAATGAGATTAAAAAAACATATATTCAGCTCAGTGGTGACTCTTTTTTACTTCCTTTTACAAAAAAGGAAGTATTGTATTCGCGAAAAAATGTTCACTCAAAAATCGGCCTTAATTTCCATTTTGCTCACCCCCAAATGAATGCTGAGTTTTTTTTTTCGACCCGACCACACGTACATATGTACCTAAGAACGTATAGACGCTCGAAATATCCATTTTGAAGTTTCCCGAGTTAATTACAACGAGTTTTCTCGTGACGTCTGTATGTACGTATGTGCGTATGTATGTCGCATAACTCAAGAACGTAATGTCCTAGAAAGTTGAAATTTGGTACGTAGACTCCTAGTGAGGTTTAGTTGTGCACCTCCTTTTTTGGTTGCATTCGGGTGTTTCTAACGGGGACTTTTGCCCCTTTTGGGGGGGAATTTATTGTTAATTTCGATGCAAACTCAAGTGGTGTTACAATTTGGCGGACACTTGGCGATATATCGCCAGTCTTTTGGTAGCCGTTTTGTTGCCAAATTTTTTCGCCAACTTGGCGACAAATTTAGCTATTTTTTTTTAATCTGGTTTTAATGTAGCCATTGTTGGTGATATTTAGAGAGTTAGAGAGAGAATCACATTAAAATTGCAATAATAGAGAAATAACATTAAATTGGTGTAAAAGGAAGTCATGTGTTGCACACATCAGCTCGTTTGTAAAAGGAAGTAACAATAAGCAATAGTGATTGTTCAATAACTGATAAACTATGATAATGGCATACATTTTTTTTTCGTGCATACGAGTTTTCTCACTTGTATTCTTTAAAAATAGATTTTTTAAACCTTGTGAATATTCTGGTCTATCTAGAAAGATTTGAGAACAGAACATTTTACCTCTTTGGCTAATACCTTAAATCACCACAAGATGACATATTCAAACTCTAGAATTGCGAATTGAGATAATAAAATCGTTTAAGGCGAACCGAGTCCATTTGCACTGCGTCAGCCTGTCTGATTTCAGCCTATGTTACTGCGTACTATACGTATCACTTCACACAAAATTCTTGGAATTTAATGAAATTGATGAGGTCTCAGAGGCTTGTTTAGCTTGTATTGAGTTTCAATTTATCTTTATGTCTCTTAATTGTCTAGGAATTAAATGTTATTTTATTATATTTTAAACCCTGTTTTGATTACGAAAAGCAATAGAGCAGGACAATATTACACCTTAAGAGACGCATGAATTGTTTCACTAACAATCCTGGTAGCTCCTTGTTTTATTGCATGTGTTTAATGATGAACATGGACTTTACTTCTACATCTTTATCTATACACTAGTGGTATCCGCACGGCTTTGACCGTAGTTGAAACTTAAAAGGTCATTCGGTTCGCCTGTACATTTACAAATAATGGATGACGAATTTCTCGCCAACTGGCTATGTTCATTCGCTCTCCCATTCCACGTCACGCTAATTTAGTAATTTACTCGTCCATCTTATGATAATTTTGCTCCGGAAAAATGTTCTTAAAATTGAAATAGAAAAAGAATAAAATCGAATTTTCGAAAAATCGCTTCGAGGTGCACACCCCCATGCTACAAACTAATTTTGTGCCAAATTTCATGAAAATCGGCCGAACGGACTAGGCGCTATGCGCGTCACTGACATCCAGACATCCAGATAGAGAGACTTTGAGCTTTATTGTTAGTAAAGATAGTAGTAAGAGAAGTATCCAAAAAGTGTCTGTTTGTTTGAACTGTCAAAACTCGAGAACTAACCGGCCAATTTCGCTAAAATTTTCACAGTATCTTTCTTTCAGCACCGGAAAGGTTTGCAGACCAGTTCGAAAAAGATTCGAAGTAGTTCTTTTTTTATATACTGGGATTTTATGTGGAAATTGTGCAATGTAAGCCCTATTTCCACATAAATTCCCGAATAGGGGGGTGAAAAATGCTTGCATATATTAATATCACATATCGATGGAAAGGGTAGAATTTTCCTGATTCTACGCATTTTGTTTCAATGCTCTAACTTTTTCTTCATTAAATCTATTGATAAAAAGTGAATGAATTGTCCCACAGTTTTCTTTTTGACACCATTAGAAAAATCGATAGTTTTTACTCGAGATCTAACTCGACCTACGGTCGAAAAACTAAGTTTCTATCTCCGAAGGAAAAAAGTTACAAGCCTTTTTAAATCAAGTTTTAACAATTTCATGTCCATTTAAATTTTTTAACATTTTCTTTCGCATTTTAATTCTTTACACTTATTTTATTTTGTGTTTCCATGACTACGTTTTTTAAATCCATCTTTCTCAATTTAATTTCTTAAAAGTATTTTAATATTTGTCGTTATTATTTGGACGGGAAATTTTCATGATGTTTTTTTTAATTTATTTATTTACGTCTGATTGTTGATTTCACATCACTAGACACAATTTTTATTTTTAAGGTAGATCAGGCAAAGTCAGGCAACGCAGCTAGTTTGTAATAAAGCTGAAAGTCTGCATCTCTGGATTTCTGTCTGTTACGCGCACAGCGCCAAGACCGTGCGGGCCGATTTTCATGAAATTTGGCACAAAATGGGTTCGTCAAGGTGTGAACAGCTCGAAGCGATTTTTCGAATTTTCGACTTTGTTCTTTTTCTCTTACAATTTAAGAACCTTTTACCGAGGAAATTATCATAACATGGACGAGAAAATTACCATAACGTGGACGAGCAAATAGCAAATTACCATAGCATATTGGCAAGCAAATTCATCATCCATTATTTGTAAATATACATGCGAACCAAATGACCTTTTAATTTTTCTACAACGAACAAAGCCGAGCAGGTACCGCTAATATATAATAAAATGAAATGTTTTGCATTTACCGAATTCTTTTAAAAATAATATTTGCTTTCTCAGTAACGGAGGTATGTTATAAGATGCGTCTGTTAATTAGCCAAAATATATTGCTTAAATATTGTTTATGGTATTTTCAAAATTTATTTGCATTAAATAGAAGTATAGTCCATGTTGTTCATAAAGTTCGTGCAGTAAAATAAGGACCTAACATATACGGAGTCCTTGTAGAGTGTTTTGTGCAACAAATAGTTCTTAAAAATTGAATTGCCAAGCATTTAGTGAAGAAAATTTTAAAACAAAACTGAGTGAAAACATACGAGAAATTTCAGAGTGACTACTGAGCGAAAATATCTTCATTACAGCAGCTATTTTATAAGGTGGGTGCACCAACTAAAGCCAATCCCCCATTTTTCTGTTAAGATAGCAAAAATATGATTGTCCCGAATATGGCAATTTATCTTTCTCCTTCAGATTGAAGTTAATAGGGCACTTTTGATAATGTTTTTGAGTTCCTAAACTGTGATTGAAGATGTTTTTATATTCACAAAGAATTTTCAATTTTTAGAGTTTGATAGTACCTACTGACGTTTTTTTGGAGATGGCCATATTAAGAATCTATTTTTTGTTTAGAAACCATTTTTTTGTTAAGCTTCGGGTCATTTCACGGAAAACGGTAATTTTGTCCCCCACGTTACGATTCATATATTTCATACAAAAATATAATTTAAAATGGTAATGAACAAAACTGTGTCGTTTAAGAAATCACAAACGTATGTGTGACTTCTTAAGCAAAAACTTTCTTCAAAAATTATTTCTTTTTTCATGAAATATAGGAATTGTCATGTGCGGGACAAAATGACCATTTTCAATGGAATGGGCATATACATATTTGTTTTCAATGGTTTAAAAAATTATTTCTAAACTAATGAGATATGTTTTTTTTTCGTTGGAACCATAGCTTTCAAAATCTGCAATTTGTTTCGTCATTACTGTAATAATAGAGCAAAAATATTTGCTTATTCTTAAGCAAGTTACCAGAGGTTGACTTCGGATGTCCCGCACGTGACTCATGTAAACAAATTTTATTTTAAATAACAAAATTGATTAATAAAAATATAATTGTGTCAGGAGTATCTTTGTATCAAATGTAAAGATTTAAAAAAAATTGTTTACCCCTGTTTCATTAAAATATGACGAAATGTTAATTAATTTTAAGTGCATTTTTGTCAAACACGTGACGGTGGAATGGCCCTTTTGAGAAACATAAATTAACCTGCAATATTCACATGGAAGGATTTTTTCTTACTTTTACTATTCTTTTGAACAAAATGTAAAATTTAAGAATTGCCTGCAGAACGTAGGCTAAGAAGCTTCAAAATAAATTGGAAAAGTGAGGCGCAGATAACTGTCGGAGCAAATGTGTTTGCCCTCTCAGCTACGGGGGATTCCACTTAGATTTAAGAGCCCTTTTTTTTTACTTTTTTTCTGATTCATTCTGAACTGCATGTATCTTCATTAAATTCAACAGATTCGAACAGAAAGTGAAAAAAAATATTTCCAGTTCAGAAATAGTCTGCAGACTTACTTAAGAATCTGCAACAAGCGCCGCAACGTCACGCTGTTTCTGCTGTCGGGGACATTGTCTATTGTCTAACCCTAATCAAATAGGGAACTTTTCTGGCTTTTGCAATTGCCCGTTACACGCCTTGCATTGAAGCTACTTCGTGAAGTACTCCAAGAAAGCAATTATTCCTTAATATGGACAGCATCGAAGACCACCACACGAAATAAAAGATATGTAGACTAACATAATAATTAAAACTCCCACATAATCGTGCTTCATCTAGCTGCACGATTCAGAAAATTAAATACTAAATTGCTATATTTGTCCCATGTCAACATTTGGTCAATTAACGAACTGTGTACACAAAAATGAATGATTAAAAGACAAAAAACATCTGATGCATACAATGTAACAAATACCATTTACTAGTTCTTTACATTAAAAAAAATACATATTTGAAAATGTGAACTTCTTCTGAAAAAGACTTCTGTATGAAGTAGTAATGATAAAAAATATTAATAAGAATTTCTTATTGTTGAAAAAGAAATTAAATTTAGAAAGTTTTTTTTTTGTTCTTTTTTTTAAAAATAAAACTAGAGAAAATGTTAGGAATGTTTTTATTGAAATACTTTGAGAAGCAAAATATAATTGAACTACAGTTGAATTTTTTAGCTTTGAAATTAATAAGACAAGTTTGAATATTATTTTTGTGATGACAAATGAAAAATTCTACTTTGTAAAACAATTCTTTTTTAATCAATTCAGTTGCAACATATTTTATCAACTAAAAAAAAAATCAGATTCATTTTAATGCTAAAAACTATTTTTGATACACGTTTCGAAACTAAAATAAAATAAATTTATAGAATGTAACAGTTGAAATTAACTTATTTCCATTTCTTCTACACTTTTTCGCTCCAATTTTCGAAAAATCACAATTGCGATAAATAATATTTTTTCTTTTCATATTTCTTCTAATGACTGTTATTTGAAAGAGAAAAAATTGTCATGTCTAAATTAATTAATACGAAAATTCCGAGGTTTTTTCTTCCGCGTTACACTATAATTGGAACATTTTTGAGGATGTAGTTATTCGATGAAATTGTCACACTCACATTTTAATCAAAACCGTGCTTTTGAAGTAGAAGATTGTAATTAATGTTGAGCGAAAATGTTGCATTCGAAAATGGGAGAATTATTTATTTACAGTTTTTTCCCCCTGTTATGTCTTATTAAATAAATGTTATTATTTTTCGTTCGATGATTTTTTCCCCCTCAATGATTTTTTTACTATTTTGTTCTTGATTTTGGCAATCAATTCAGTTTCAATAAATTAATTACGAATTGCGGTTTATTTTTCAATCATGTCTTCTCTTTTAAAAGATAATAATTTGGAACAACTCATATTATTGCATTCTACTGCCAATATTTAATTAAAAGTATGTCATTTAATGCATGCTTCAGGTTATTTCGTCTCCCAGGCTTACGTTTTCTAGATTCGAGTTCTACCACATTTCTTTGTCCATATACTACATTTTTTGAGGAGAATATCTTTTACTTCTTTCACTATGGAAACAAGTCCCTATCATTTTCAGAAATTTTGGCAAATTTCTCATACGCTTGTTAATGTTTTGGTGAATTGATGAGTGAAAATTTTGTTTTCAATCAAAGTGCATATTTCTATTGATAAGAATACTATTGCTTACGAATTCGTCAAAGATACGATTCAAATACGCTTACACATCCAATATAAAACTTATCGGAATTAAAAATACATTAAGATTGAAAAGTGGAGGTTTCACATGCATGTTAATTTTTTTGGTAAACTGATGTATGGAAATTTTCTTTTCAATCTGAGTATTTTTTAATTCGTTAATAAGAACATCAATGCTTAAAAGTGAGCCAGTGGTGAAAGCCAGTAAAAATATTAAGATTGAAAACTGAGGTTCTCATAATACTGTTTTCATTGGTTCACTTGGTAAACTGATGTATGGACATTTTCTTTTCAATCTGAGTACATTTTTTTTCTCATTGATAAAAATACCACTGCTTAAAAATGAGCCAGTGGTGAAGACTAGTAAAAATATATTACGATTAATAAGTGAGGGTCTCATACTACTATTAATTTTTTGGTAAACTGATGTACGGAAATTTTATTTTCAATCTGATTACATTGTATAGTTCATTGATAAGCATACCACTGCTTAAGAATGAGCCAATGGTGAAGACCAGTAAAAATATATTGATTTAAAAGTGAGGGTCTCATAATACTATGAATTATTTGTTAAACTGGCTGGTGGATCGAAATTTTCTTATCAATCTGAGTGCATTTTTTAGTTCATTGGAAAAAATACCACTGCTTAAGAATGAGCCAGTGGTGCAGACCAGTAAAAAGATATTACGATTGAAAAGTGAGGGTCCCTTACTACTGTTAATTATTTGGTAAACTGATGTACGGAAATTTTCTTTTCAATCTGAGTGCACTTTTTAGTTCATTGATAAAAATACCACTGCTTAAGAATGAGCCAGTGATGAAGACCAGGATAAAAAGGGGAGAAACAGACAGGGCCGACAAGGGACCATGTCAGCCTAGTCGGTTTGGTATGTTTGGTTTGATTGATTTTACTGGCACAAGAGCCCGTGGGGGCTATACTGCGCCAAACGTTCATCCTAGTCGGAAGCTACGGGTCCAGCCCTTGGGTTGGCAATGCTTGGAGTCCAACTAGTATAAATTTTATGTTTTATGAGGTGAGGGGCCGCAGTGACAAGGGGCCCCGCCTTTGTTCTCGGCGGCCTTGCTTGCAGATCCATGTATAAAACTTATTGGAAGTAAAAATACATTGAGTTTGGAAAGTGGAGGGACGCTTGAGTAAAAACGATAACGAAGGTTCACCGTACCCAACTACAACTTCAACATCACTAGAATGAATACAACAGTACATTTGCTTTTCTGTAAATGTATACTTTTAAAATCAAAACATTTCAACTCGGCTTCCGCTACACGATTCCATTTTGCTTTTTATCTCACTATTACAATGTAATATCAGACGCAATTTGTCCCGTTGGAGAAAGAGAGAGAGAGCTGACCTTCCGTTCTGAAGGTTCTTGCCACCGGTCGTTTGTTGCAAATCGTGCCCGTAAAGCTCATAGTATCAAGAGAAGTCATGACTCTGGTAGGATTGCATAAATGTCACCCTCAGAATAGGAAAAGTCATGATTTGCTGCAAAACGTGCAATGCCATTTTTGTAGAAATCTCGCCATTTTCTACCACGTTTTAGAATTCCAAAACTGAGATCGTTAGAATGTAGATTAGATTGAAATGACATGCTCTATTTTTGGGTTTTTGATGACTGATAAAAGGAAGTTATGGTTTTATGTGTGTGTTTTTTTTTTTTTTTTTTCAAATAAGAGGTGGAATACATCGTTCAGTATTTTCAAACCTTCAAAACATTTAAAAATGGTTTTAAATAATCGTTTAGAATTTTAATAACATTTTAGAATTAATTGCATCAAAGTCGGAGAAGCTCCTTCATAGACTAAAACTGTAAATATGTATAAGTTGTGCACTTTTAAGAGGCCCTTTGGAAAAACGTGATTTCGCCTGCTTTGATTTGGGAATGGATAGCTGTTTTTTCCATGTCATTTTTCAGGCTGGATGTAATTGTTTTTCGTACGTAAAAGAAGCACAGCTACTTAATGTCACAATTTTTAAAATTAATTGTTTTTCTTTTTCGAACATGAGTTACTAGTGTATAATAAAATAAGGCTTACATTTTCATTTTCTCCATTGAAATCAAACTAAAAATATCATATTAAAATATGCAAATGTTTGTTATTTCTGTCGAATTATAAAGCTTGAACATGAGCAACTTCAGGGACGAAAGGTACAAATGCCTTTGAGAACCCCTTTATGAAGGCAAAAGGTTGGTCTTAAAGTACAGTGGAGCCCTTTGTAACCCTTAAACACTTCAATAAATTTTATGATTTTTGTGCGTTATGAAGTTTTTTTTTGCACATTTATTAAACGACAGTTACACTTATCACTACCACTGAATTTACTTCTTCAAATAACTAAATATATATATATTTTTACATTCGTTAAAAACATGCATTATTTTACTACTAATGTTTTTACTTCCTTTTACAAAAAAGGAAGTAGTGTATTCGCGAAAAAATTTTCCCTCAAAAATCGGCCTTAATTTCCATTTTTCTTTTTTTTTCGACCCGACCACACGTGGATATATGCCTAGGAACCTACAGACACCCGAAATATCGATTTTGACGACCCCCCAGTTAATTAAAACGAATTTTCTCGTGACGTCTGTATATACGCATGTATGTGCATATGTGTGTATGTATCTAACATAACTCAAAAACGGTATGTGCTAAAAAGTTGAAATTTGGTACGTAGACTCCTAGTGGGGCCTAGTTGTGCAACTTCCCTTTTGGTTGCATTCGAATGTTTCTAAGGACACAACAATTGAATCACATAAAAATTGCCAATAATAGGGAAATGACATTAAATTGGAGTAAAAAGAAGTCATGTGATGCACACATCAGCTCACTTTCAATCGTCTTTATTACTTGCTAATTTTATGCATAGCTATATAAAAGCCAATGATCAAATTACGCTCCAGACGTCATCAACAATGAAACTCGCGCCACGGCATGATAATTTGATAATATGTTTTGGTAATGTTTATCATGCAGGGAAAGACTTTATTGTGACAAGGTGGAACTGGTTTCGGTAACTAAAACTGTTTTACTGGTAAGACAACGACATTTCAGGGGAGAGAAGGAACGAAAAAGTGGTCAACAATGAACGCTATCTACTGGAGTTTAGGGTTCATCCACAGGAGTTAAAATGTCAACTATCAAAATATCACAAAACAGGCCATAGCTTCGTTCAAACGTAAAAACAATTTTCACCCGTCCTACCTTGCCTTTCGATTTTCTAGTCACATTTAATAATTAATAAGGTGAAAATTGCATTTTCTCCGCAAAATACAACGAAAAAATTTACGCAGGAAAGCATCCATTGAATACATTCTAAATGCACCAATTAGATTTGAGTGACATATACAGTAGGAGCCGCTTAATGTGATCACGGTTAATGTTAACATTCGCTTAATGTTATCAGAATCACGAAAACCCGGAACACTTGTATATTAACATGTTTTAAAAAAATCGAATATTGTAAGCAGTGTATTCGTTAATTGTTATCACTTTTTCATAAATTTTGAATTTTTTCCCTTTTTTCTACTCCTCAATCAACAGAAATACAAAGACAAACACTGACAAGTAGCTTCCCGGAAAATAACTTCCCTTCTCATCAGTAAAGCAGAAGAATTTTTCTTCTTAAACACTTTGACAATTCAACCATGATGAGTCAAGGCAGTACATCTAAAAAATTCTCAGCCGTTTCTTTGTAAATTACAAAAAAAAAAAAAGTGACGTGATTGAAAACAAATTGAAAATTTAAACATGCGAAACCGTGCTGGAAATGATGGTGAAATTGAATCTGCTTTGAAACTGCGGTTTACGAATGTCAGAGAAAATGTTGGGCGAGTAAATGATTCGTTAATGCAAAAAAAAAACTTAACTTTAAAAACTTTTTTTTTTTTGGCTTTTAAAATGGGCAAACAATACTTTAGCATCGGACGGATGGCTAAAGTATTGTTTGCCCATTTTAAATGTCGAAAAAAATGAACTATGTCATTCTGTTAATTTATCATTTTATACTGCGTTTAGTTGAGCATTCGTAATTTTAATTTGCAGTTGTATGCTCCTTAATTGAAAAAAATCTTCATTTTGTGCTTCCTTGATTCCTTTCGGCTATTGTTATCAGTCGGTTTTTGTTATCAAATTGTATTTGTCCCAAAGTGATCACATTAAGAGGCGCCTACTGTATCATTAAATAAACGCAATGTGACAAAAAATATTCACTTTTATAATAGTAGTTATGAATGAGACTTAATAAGACTATATCTAAGTACAATGAAGTGCAAAACTACTTACAGTAAATGATGCTCAAGTTAATTGAGATAACCAAGGTAAAAATTCATTCATTGAATTTTATCCCTTTATCCTCAGTTGAGATCCATTGTTAAATATTTGGGTCGAGCTTAAGAAAAATATATTTATTTATTAAATTATATTTCCATAAATGAATACAATGACTCAAAAAATATCGTATAATATGACTGATGTATTAAAATGTCCAGCAATTGCAACAAATCCCCAGTGTCGATAAAATTATATGCTGCCGTCTTTCCAACAAAAAATAAGCAAGCAAAAATAAAATACAGGAATAAATAACAAACAAACAAATAAATGAAATTTATAAGTAAACTGGTGGTACCCGCACGGCTTTGCCCGTAACAGAAAAATTAAAAGGTCTTTTGGTTCGCCTGTATATTTACAAATAATGTATTGTGAATTTTCTCGCCAATTGGCTTGTACCCATGTTACGGTTCTACGTTATGATAATTTCGTATCTCGCCAATTGGCTTGTGCCCATGTTACGGTTCCACGTTATGATAATTTCGTAATTTACACGTCCATCTTATGATATTTTTGTTCTTAAAATTGGAATAGAAAAAGAACCACATCGAATTTTCGAAAAATCGCTTCGAGGTGCACACCCCCTTGCTACAAACTTTGTGCCAAATTTCATGGAAATCGGCCGAATGGTCTAGGCGCTATGCGCGTCACAGAAATCCAGACATCCAGACATCCTACAGACATCCAGACATCCTGACAGAGAGACTTTCAGCTTTATTATTAGTAAAGATAAAGATAAATAAAATATATAAATAAATAAATAAAATATATTAGCAAATAAACAAAACTTATGAATAAATACATAAAATATATAAGTGAAAAAATAAATACATGAATAAATAAATAAATAATGAATAAAAACAGCCCTAGCAACAATTTGCACCCGCCATTTATTATAAGTGGGGATTTTCTAGGATAGCTACTGCGAGGCATATCCATAAAAAAGAAATGCTCACTAGGATGCGAGAATGAAGATCTGGTTATTATGGCAAATTTGCACCCATATACTCATCTTAAAGATTAAATTTACAGTGCATACTTTAATGATATTTTTGTTTCTTATCAATCTCAAACGATAAAGGTTAGCAATCTAGGAGTTTTGTATTTAGACGAAGTTTTGCTTTTTAAGTTCACCTACTGGTTGATACTTTTTCTGAACGTAGTTTTCCACTCCTCCGTTTTTAAAAGTAAAATATGCTTAAGTTGAGCCTTAAATGAACGCAAACGGTTTGTAACCATGGCAACGAAAATTTTTCCTCTTAACAAATATTAAAACAGTGAGCTATACTTATTCTCGTTGTCATGGTAATCCAAAAAAATCAAAACAACGTTATCTTCGATCAAGTGAGCAGCTTAATAAGCAATTCGTTATTGCTCGAAAAAAAAAAAAAACGAGCTTATGTGTGCATCATATGACTTCCTTTTACCCCAATTTAATGTCATTTCCCCATTACTGGCAATTTTAATGCGATTCAATAGTTTACTCTCCAAATATCACCAACATTGGCCAAATTGAAACAGATTTTTAAAAAAAATCGCCAAATTTGTCGCCAAGTTGGTGACAAAACTTGGTTGGCAACCAAAAGACTGGCGATATATTGCCAAGTGTCCGCTAAATTATAACACTACTTGAGTTTACATCGAAATTAACAATGATTTCCCCCCAATAGAAACACACGAATGCAACCAAAAAGCGAGGTGCACAACCAGACCCCACTAGGATTCTACGTACCAAATTTCAACTTTCTAGGACTTACCGTTCTTGCGTTATGCGACACATATACGCACATACGTACTCACAGACGTCACGAGAAAATTCATTGTAATTAACTCGGGAATCGTCATTATGGATATTTCTCGTGTCTATACGTTCTTAGGCACTTATCCACGTGTGGTCGAGTCGAAAAAAGAACTCAATATTCATTCGGGGGTGAGTAAAATGGAAATTAAGGTCGATTTTTGAGTGAAAATTTTTTAGCGAATACAATACTTCCTTTTTTGTAAAAAAGAATGCAGGGCGGATCAAATTATATAGCTAATAAATCATGCTGAAAAGAAGTTATCACATAGCATCAAAATGGGTTGAGCTCTGCGAAGAAACATCAAGTTGTTATTTTTTGTATTCTATTTAGAGAACAATAGTATTGATTCACAAATATATATTTTCATACAAACACCTCTTTTTAGCATTAAATTTATTTATTATTACATCATGTTTTTTTTTTTTTTTTTTGCTCGCAGTGCTTAATAGAAAAATAAGTTCAATAGCTACTTCAAAAATCAAAGGATTCCTTAGCTATGGTCTCAGAACACCGTTCACAGGTCAATTCGTCCACTCACGAATCCAAAATAATAAAAGATAGCCAAGAAATTATTACCCATAATTCTTTACAAAGAGGACTGATACCTACTATCAGTTTTGAATCGAAATATCGTGATCTTCCAATTACAAACCATACGCGCTTCGGCATTGGTGTGCAGAGCTGTCTCTGCATAAAGCCAAAGGACTTCGTGTTTTTCAACGCTTGATAACTACTGAAATATGTATTAAAACAAATCACAAAGAAATAAATATTATTTGCTCTTCAAATAGCGATTTTTCTTATCTCTAAATTGCCGTAGAAATCTTTAGCTTAAGTGATTTACCTACAGCGATATGAATAGGATTTCTACAGCTTTATGTTGATAATATCAATATATAAATTGTTACTTTTATCTTAAGTAGAACCACTCATAGCAAAATTTGAAAACAACGAAATTACTCGAAAGCTATGACGCTTCTTTCAGGGGACACTGGACCTTGAAAACAAACTTTTTTACTTATGGATGGATTTGCATGAAATTTTAAGCATACACTTTAAACACTAATACAAGCTTAATTATAAAATTTCATTAAAAAATTTTAATTAGAAGACCAGTTACTTAAAAAAATGTAAATAACCTTAACGATAATTAACAAAACTTTGAAAAGTCCCTTGCGTAATTATTTTGATTTCACAACACTGAAACTTATTTTAAGTCATTCTCTATACTATAATAAATGAAACAAAACTCACAAAATTGTCCTCATATTCAAATAAATTCAAAAAATAAAAAAAAAAATTCAAAAATTTGACAAAAATTTCTTCCTTTTGAACGTCCAGTGTCCTTTTCAGAATAAATTCAAATTAAATCTTCGAGATTACTTTCTAAAAATGGAAACGTTTTCATTATTTCGAAGAAAATACTGAAAAATACATTAAGTAAACGTATTTGAAGCCTTTTTAATGAATTTGCTTGTAGTTACCAAGGTTGTTGCCATTTTATTGAATGGGTATATGTGATATACAGTGCTGGCTAAATTATTAGACAAAGACTGTTTAAAAAGCAAATTATTTTTGATTACATAACTATAGACACATTAACGAACAGTGAACTAATTATCTAATATTTAGTAAGCATTCCCTTGCTCTTGATGAGCATTTTAAGTCTTTTTGGCATACTTTTCACAAGGTTTACACCATTTCTTAACTTTTTAAAAAAGGAGGTAAAAAATTGTTTATACTCACTATTATATATACTCACATACACACACTCACTAATTACCTAAAACTAACTTTAAATATGACAGAACACACTAATAAAAAGAACTAGTGAACTGTTTAAGCTGATTGATGTTATGTTCCTGGTAGGTAGATTAACAAAGAACATTAACAAAGCAGACAGTGCTGTCACCTGCAAACATTAAATTATGCTAAAATAACGTAATAATCAGTGCACAATTTGTACTGTACTTTATCAGTAAAATAAATAGTATTTTAGTACAAATAGTGTACAAAAAACAAACAAAAAACTTTTTAGTCTAATAATTTGGCCAGAACTGTAAATGAAACATCACTAGTATGCTAAGAGCAGCAAAAAATATATCCACCAAGAGTACACCATTCATGTTCAACATCTTCTAGAATCAACTTCAAAAAGTTTTGGAAAGGTTAAAAACTTTGTAAGTCTTTTTTAGACTTAATTAATGCTCAGTATTCGAAAACTCAGAACTCTGCCGAGTAGCAAAGTAGCAAGTCACTGAGTATCAAAGTGCAACTAATTCTAACGTTTTAAAAAATAAACTACAGTTTTTAAGGAAATTTTTGCGCGTGTGTACACCAGTCAAAAATCGACTTAACTTAATAGTTGAATGTGAAACTTTCAAGTACCTAATTATAGAGAAAATTCTCTTTTCGTGCATAAAATCAAGAATTTTCTCAAATTTCAACATTATAAAACTGTGTGGGAAATTGTGCGTAATAACATAGGACGGGAATTCAAAAGGAAATTGAAAACAGCACATGTATAATATGAAATTTCACTATGAAACAATAATAAAAGCAAAAACGAGAGCTTATCAGGGGAAAAAAAAAGAAGAAATGGAAGTAGAAAACAAATTAGAAGAATGGGGTGGTTTCTTTCGGTCAAAAGTACTACTTTTAATCATTGAAATGGATTGAATGAGCAAAAAAAAAAAAAAAAAAAGCACGAATCCAGAAAATACTTTTATTTTCCCAACAGTTTTTTTAAATTAATTTTTTAAAATGTCCGGTTTTTCAAACAAAGTGTAGTCTTGATGACGTCACAAATGATGCACTTTGCAGCATCTTTCTGCTACGTTTCCACATTATGATAATCAAGCAGCGAATTAAAATTGCGCTCTACGCTTGCTATCAACCATATCGTTGCCAATGCACTTGAATAAAGATGCGAATTAAATATTTTGTTCTGTGAATGGCAACATTGAATGGCATTTTATCATTTGTGATGTCACACGACAGAAGTGTAGACAATAAAAGCACACCGATTTAAGTAATTTTTTAAAAATTTTAAACTTAAACAAATTATTTAAAAAATGATCAGATCCTATGTTTTTAAGCATGCTCTTTCAGAAAAAAATACTTTTGGAAACGATCCCATTATTAATTTAATCAACTATTGGATAATGTTGACTATATTTGTCTTTCATACAGTTCCTACAAAAATGGAGCATGCTTCACAGAATATTAGTACTTCGTTACGTAAAGATAATGTTGGATATTTGATAAAGTTACTCAAAGCTTCGTTGCCAGACCCCTATTGTCGCGAGGCCGTGGGTGGTCGCCCGCTTCACCGCTTCACCCACGATTTTTCACTCCTCTGGCGAAACATAAAAGTATATGCAATTCTGGAGTTATCTTTACTAGTAATAAAACTGAAACTCTCTCTATCCGGATCTCTGTGTGTCAAGATCTCCCTCTGTCCGGATCTCTGTCTGTCAGGATCTATGTGACGCGCATAGCGCATAGACCGTTCGGCCGATTTTCATGAAATTTGGCACAAAATTAGTTTGTAGTATGGGTGTGTGCACCTCGAAGCGATTTTCCGAAAATTCGATGTGGTTCTTTATCTATTCCAATTTTAAGAACAAAATTACCATAAGATGGACGAGTAAATTACAAAATTATCATAACGTGGAACAGTAACATGGGCACAAGCCAATTGGCGAGAAAATTCACCATCCATTATTTGTAAATATACAGGCGAACCAAAAGACCTTTTATTTTTTCTATTACGGGCAAGGCCGTGCGGGTACCACTAGTTTTGAATATATGAATATATACTTTTTATAAGTATTTACAGCACCTTCAAATATAAAACCAAATCCCATATTTCTTCTTATTGCTAGTATTTTTAAGATGCTTTAAATATATTCGGATGGAACCAGATCCTACATTTCTGCAGAATTTCCGGTTCTGCATCGAAATTTGTTAATAGTTGTGCTGTTACTTTGCAAGACAGTTACTTAAGTTTTTCTTGTTTAGTACTTTTACAGCATCGCAAAAAGTAGGTCCGACATCGTTATGAAATGTAAACATAGTTATACACAATATATAACACAAAATATAAACTAGAGTTATAAAATATCTTTTGTGATTTTTTTTTAGTCTGACGTTTTTTCTTACGTTAGTTTGGGTTAAAAAAAGGGTGTATGCTCTGAAAGATTTTATTAATGTTTTTGAAGAACATTTTCATTTTGAAACGTATGTGTATTCTCAATTTAACTTTTGTTAAGGATAAAGCTATGTGCATTTCTTTTTCTTTAAAAAAAAAAAAAAAAATGTTTTTTTTTAGTTTTTTTCCATTTTTTGTGAACTCTCGATTTCTCGTCATTACATTTATGAGAAATAAGTTCAATTCTTTGAATTTCAGCCATAGTTTTTTCAATACAGTAAAATATTATCACTGTAAAAAAATTCTGAAAGATTACTGAGTATTTCCGTGTAACGTGTCGGGATTTCAATGGTTTTTATCTACTTCCTGAAAAAATCAAGTATCATTGTCAAAAAGTTTCCTGAATTGCTACAAGTTGCACGAATGAACACTTCTCACTGGTGTAAAAAATATTTTTAGCTTCCAGTTTAAAAATTAACTTTGCGTATTTATGAAGTTAATCGGCTTCTGGTAACTTACGGCCTGTCCATGTCGATTAAGCTCCCAGAGGGAGCTAGTAAGTATGGACTACGCTGCTTTGCAAGAGGTGCAGGCGAGTAAAATTCTCGATACCTGCTTGCTATGCTGGCTTAGCTGTGGCCATGTTTGCAATGCTGCTTATGGAGCTTTCTTAAATCAGGGAGGTACCAAGCTATTATATTACACCTACCAAAGTTTGCTCTAAAGACGCAACTGGCTTCAAACGGGAAGATTTCTGAATTTTTAAGGAGGTTTCCGAGATAATTTCAGAATGGTTACTGAATATTAGCGGAAATCGTTCCTGGTTTTTGCAAGATATGTTACTGGCAGAAACTGGGCACATCAGCTGCCCATTATTTTCCAAGAACGTTTCTGAATCGTTCTTACAGTGATTACAGGGAATACCAACACAATGAAATGTTCGTTCATAGCAAAATAAGTGCTCAGTCGTTTTAACTAATGTTAAATGTTATGTTTTAACTACCTGTGTTTCAAAACTATGAAAAAAATGTAAAAACAAGCTTTCAAAATGTTATTTTCAAAAAAAAAAAAAAAAATGACAAAATAGATGAAAAAGAGAAAAAAAACGTGTCTTACGCTTACGCTAACAGCTATGGACAAAATATTTGGCTTTAATAACACATAAATCCTTGCAAGAGTACATTTTTATGACACTTACGTGTGTTTTACTGTAAAAGATTTCTTGTTTTTCAAAATAGTTCTAAAATAAAGCTGAACAAAGTTCCTATATTGAAATTAAAAAAAAAAATGCTCTTCTTTAAAAATATGCACAGAAAAATGTTACTTTATTCTAAAATTCAGCTTAGTTTTTAGAGGATATTACACAAAACTATCTCAGAAAATTTTACATCAATACTTGAATAATTTTTTGAGATATCATTGTTACAGTAGACAGCTTTCTTGAAAAATATTCTTCAGAAAACGCATTTAAATACAACTTCCGGCCTGGAGTGTGGTTTACCACTCCTTAATAATACAGCTATAAATCCAGTTGTAATTCAAGCAGGGTAAAAAAAAAAACTAAGACAATTTTAAAAATCTAATAAATCACGCTGCAAAACGGAATCATAAAAAAAAATAATAATTTCATCGAAAATGTCAATTTTAACGCGTCGGGTACCTTAATAGATATCCTTATTGTAAAGAAACTCACCTTTCAAGCAGCACAGCAATAATGGGGTCGTTTCTAAAATTTTAAAAATATGTTTTTCTGAAAGAGCATGTTCAAAAACGTAGGTTTTGACCATTTTTAAAATAATTTGACAAAGTTTGAAATTTTAAACAATTATTTCAATTGGTGCTCTGATTCAATTCCATTTTTTACGCTTCTGCACAAGACATCACAAGAAATGACATGCCATTCACTGATGCCACGAGCGCAGAGCGCAATATTTAATTCGCTTCTTAATTATCATAATCTGGAAACGCGGTAGACAGCACGCGTAAGCATTCAGCGTGCCAGTGGAGTTGCGCACCAAAGTTCATCACTGGTTACGTCATAAAGACCCCGCTTTTAAAAAAAAATGGTCATTTTAAAAAATTAATTAAAACATTAAACGTTTTGAAAATAAAAGTTTTTCCTTTTTTTTTGCTCATTCTATCAACCTCAAAGACTAAAACTAGCAACCCCATTTCAACTATTCTAAATCGCATTTAAACGATCTGTTCAGGAGGAATAATTTTGAGTATTTCTAACACAAATCCATAGATATCTACCTCACAAAAGCAACACGTCAGCTAAATCAAGAACTATCTTCGAATATTTCGCAAAACGAGGGTGCTCCACGGTGGGTGGAGTACCCTCGATGCATTTCCGTAAATTTCTTCCAAGTGCCATAACCACTCGTAACCAGGATCCGCAAGGAATCATCACTATTAATAACTATAATTAGCTCGGAACAGCTCATAATATAAATATTCCCGAGAGCATTCCGACACAACAGGGGAGAGGGGTCATTCGGGGCACAGTGTTAAGTAGGAGTCCATAAACATGCCAGGGAAGCTGTAAAAGCCCAACTACAGTGTTAATTTAAAGGAGTCTCCGGTGTTACGGAAAGGTCGTCTAGTACGTCTTGCTCCGAAATGGTGTTTCCGAAATTTCAAAAGAGCGATTAAATATTTTTCTATGTTTTGCAAGGTATATCACGCATGTAATTATAATTAAGTTACACTTAAAGAGTTGGCGGTAGCGCAAGTTGCTTGATAGATTGAAAATGATGTGCTGTTGCGTCAAAGAGGGTTTTTTGAAAAATAAAAATAGCTTGTCCTTTCCACTCATATCATTCGCAATACATGAACAATGGGGTTGTTTCCTTCAGACAAAAGTACTACTTTTAGTCACTGAAATTGATAGAATAAGCAAAAAAAAAAAAAAAAAAAACTCGGGGCCAGAAAAAGCTTTTATTTTCCCAACAGTTATTTATTATTCATTTTTTAACTTCCGATTTTAGAAATAAGGCGTGATCTTTATGACGTCACAAGTGATGTACTTTGGCGCTCTGAATGTTTACGCTTTGCTGTCAAGCGCATAGCCAGGTTATGATAATTTGCGCTGTGCGCTAATGGCATCAGTGAATGGCATATCATCACTTGTGATGCCATGCGCAAAAACGTAAAAAATGAATTTCAGTCATTGCACCGATTAAAGTAATTGTTAAAAAATACAAAGCTTTGTCAAATTATTTAAAAAATGGTTAAACCCTATGTATTTAGGCGTGCTCTTTCAGATTTGTTTTTTAAAATAAAATTTCAGTAACAACCAATCAAGTTACACTTAATACGGTAGTTGCAGAAGTAATAAAATAGATTGAAATTACTGTTTTTTTTTTTTTTTTTGAGTCAAAGAGGATTTTTTAAAAGATGAAAAAGCGTGCCCTTTCAAATCATATCTTTTACAATCCCTGAATAATTAAAATGATTAAATGGAAAAATATAAAGACAAGGAAAGAACAGCACAAATAATTTTCTATTATTCAAAAACATTTACAAAATATTTTTCTGTGTTTTGCAAGGCATATAACGCATATAATTATAATTAAGTTCAAGTGGCAGTAGCAGAAGTTGTTTAATAGATTGAAAATGCTGTGTTTTAGCCTCAATGATGACTTTTAAAAAAATGAAAACATATTGTCCTTTCAATTCGTATCCCTCACAATACCTCCCTTCTTGAACAAGTAGAATAATTGAATGGGAAAATAAGGATAAAGAACGAAAGAATTTTTCATCATTCAAAAATACTTTTGAACTAAAGGTAAAGGATAATTTGAAATTTCCGAAGCGTCAAAAGAGAGATTAAATATTTTTCTGTGTTTTGTACGATATGCAATTATAATTTAGTTACACTTAACGTGGCAGTCGCAAATATAGTAAAACCTATTGAAATTGTTGTATTTTGTGAGCCAGAGAGGGCTATTTAAAAACGAAAGAAACGTTTATATTTTCAAATCATATTTTTCACAATACCTGAATAATTTGAATGATTGAATAGGAAAAAATAAAGAAAAGGAACAAACAATACAAAGAATTTTTCATTATTCAAAAATAGTTATGAGCTAAAGATAAAGACTATTGGTAGTTTCCAAAACTTTAAAAAAGTGATTACATTTTTCTGTATTTTGCAGGATATACCACGCATTAATTATAATTAAGTTACACTAAACGTGATAATAGGAGAAGTTTTAAAATATATTAAAAATGCTATGGTTTTTCCATCAAGAGGGCGTTTAATAACTAAAAAAAAACTTGTCCTTTCAAATCATATCTTTCACAATACCTGAATGATTAGAATGGTTGAATGAGAAAAGAAGAAAAAGAACGAACAATGCAAAAAATTATTCATTATTCAAAAACATTTATGAACTAATGGTAAACGATTAATGTTCTCATTTTATTCAATAATGCATATGAATTATATAATCAAAAAAGTATAAAAGAAAAATTTTCTAGCACAATTACAATAGTTTGTTGTAAAACTATTTACGACACACAATTGAAATGACTTCAACAAAAAAATATACGTTATTCATAAAAATATATATATATATATAAAATACTAAAATGATCTTTTTTCCACCAAGGTTTTTAATGTATTGAAAAATTTAAGAGAAAAAACCTGTTAAAAAGTGCTTTTTTTTAAAAAAGTAAAATGTTTCGTATTTTCACCACTTTCCTTTTAAAAACACTTTATCAGCAATTATTAAACGAGGATAAATATCTGAACACAATCTTTTCCTTCTTTGAAAGTCTCTTGGGACAGCGAGAAATAAAAATTCTTCATTTAATTTTCTACCATCGTTGGCAACAATCTTGCATATGCAATGTACTTCGTGATAAAGGCGTGCGGTTATGGAATACATTAACGGAGACTTAAAAAGCGATAAAAAAATCTTTGGGCAGAGAAATTTGAAAATCGCATAAATCATTTTTTGACGTTAGAATTTTTTTCTTGATTTCATTCTTCTGCGCTTTTCATTCTTCACATTTAAAGGTATTGAGCTATAAAAGTAATGTAACATGAGTATTAGTGTTTTCAAGTTTCTTCAAAAATAATATACTTTCATAACAAACTCTCTTTCAAGATGCATGAAATCATTTCAAACGCTGTAAGAGGTTTTAAACACGAAAAAGTTTACACTCTTTTAATTTTATCATTTACACTATTTTGGTATTATAAAACTGCGCAGAGCTCAAAAATATCTTGATATTTTCGAAAATATGCGATATTTTGATATATCGGATATTTTGACATGTATCCGATATTTTCAATCAGCACAAAATAAAGTCTTCAAAATAGTAAATGCATCCTTAAATCACTCTTTTTTTTACATTGTTATTACAATATTTAGACTTAAAATTAAGATTTTTTTCATCATTTATGTTTAATATTTCATTTAACATATTTATCGATTTTAATGGAGATAAATTATCATTAGTTTTATTATTCATTTTTTTCTGTTAGCTAGCTTTACACAGTTATGTGATTCAGAAATTAAAAAATGTGCATTAGTTGGTGCACAGGCATAAGACATTTTCTTTTTTTCAGAATAACGTTTAATATTTAACTAGGCACTTTTAATATGAATTTAAGTTGTTACATTACAAATAATTTTATGAACATAAATTTAAAATCCAGAATATTATATTACTTTGCTATATTAATGATATATTAATACGTCATAAAAATGTAGTACATAACTTTTGATTATTTTTATGTAATTTATTTAGTACATAGCAAATGTGTAAAAAAAATGTTAATTTTTATTTTTGAGAGCAACAGTAAAAAAATAGTATTCTAACTCTTAAGAATCAAGATTTGAGTGAGAAATTGCTAATATCACATAAACAAACACACAATATTTAAAGAATTCAGCAGCATGTTTAATAACTTTCTACAAAATAAAAAAAGAGTAAAATAAAAGTAGTGACACTTCCCTCAGCGCATGCATATAATTGTCCTCTCTTCGGAAGACGCTATTTTCCTCTTTCTTTAAACAAGCTGGAAACATAAAACTGTCAATGAAATAACTTTTTTTTTTCAGTACTGTCATCTACGAACAAGAAAAAAAACTAATTCTGTGGATCATTGGCACATTTTCTGTGTCTTTCCGGCATCTTTGTAAGTATTGTCTAGTGTCTCCTACAGGCGCGCAAGAGGAGCGCTACCCTAACATTTCATTGGCATAAATAAAAGAAGTTACATCTAATGTTCATTGTCTAACATGAAGAAACGTGCGTTCTTGAATCAAATATATTGATTTCATGGTTCAGTTCGATTTATAAAAGAATAAAGCTGAAACAAGGCTTTGGTTTTGAGTCACGTCTGTCGTTTTAGAACAATATAAAATAATAAACAATGAACAAAGTTTACAAAAGAAATTTTAAAGTACGAACAGAAATGCTGCGAAACCTTCTATTATAATTAGAGTTACAAGTCATATACGTAAAAATACAATATTGGAAATAAAGTAGAATTAGTATAAAAATCAATATTCATGAGCTTTTAAATACCTCCAAAAAAGAAAAGAAAAAAGATTGAATTTGCGACTCATGGTTTCCGATTGTCTTTTTTTTAATGGTACATACTTTTATTTTTCACTATACATAACAATATGATTAAAAACTTGCTCAGAGAAAACAATACCACGTTTGTTTGTAAATTGTTTCCTACAGTTTCACCTAAAAATGACCAAAAAATATATGCCACATATGCAAAACATCACAATTCAAATTTAATAATTATTATTAAAATATTTTTCTGAGAAAGAAATACTTTCCTATTTGTAACTGAAGAATTATTTACTCGTACTAACAAACATGTTGAAAATATTCCTGGTTATTGATCCACGATTTCTATAAAAAGTCAAAACCTGGCTATGTTTAATTTTATTTTGTTTTTAGCCTACTTTCCCAGTAAAAGTCGGAGAAAGAAGAAAAAAGCACGAAAAAAGGCTTAATGCATCTTGAAAGTATTTCAAAAAACAAATAAAAGTGAAAAGTTTAAAAAAAAATAAATAATTATCGAAAAATTAAAAATTGAAAAGTAGGTAATTGAGATGGGGGAAAATGTCGGTCTATCTGACGATCTATCGGTCTGTCTGTTGGTCTGCCCCCCCCCCCCCCCGCCCCACCCCTTAAAAGCTTTTGAGTGAATAGTCCGAATAGAACACTTTTTTTTTGTTCGAAAGATCTCGGCGAGGACACCTCATTCCCACATTTCATTTTTTGATTTGAATTATTTTTTGTTCAATTTTGAACAGTTAAAAAAAAAAAACTAAACATTAGCGCCTATGGGGAAATTCAAGGCAATTCCGAACTGTGAGGCGAATTTGCTTCAAACGAACTTTATAGGAAAAAACTTTTGATGAAAAACTTGTGTATAAAACATATTTTTGATTTGAACAATTTTCCGTTCAATTTTGAACAGCTCAAATCCCTTAACATTAGCGCCTAGGACGAAACTGAAAGTCAATGTAGATTCCGTACTTGAAGGCGAATTTACTTCAAACAAGTTTTGTTGAAAATAGCTATTGACAACAAACTCGAAACTCCGACTCCGAGAATTTAGGAGCATCTGACTCCGACTCCGACTCCTGTGCCCGACAATTAGTTGGACTCCGACTCTCCGACTTCCACTCTGACTTCGTAGCTTTGGCAAAAATTTATACACGGAGGAAAAATGACTGACCCTGATTCTTGGATATTCGGCTCTGACTTCTTTATCCCAAGATGAAATTGACCCCGACTCCGATTTTGCAGCCATTGTTTTAACTGTGAAATAATCATTGTTTTTTGACTCGTTTTTATTTTCACTCCAAAGTTTTAATTTAGGTATTCAGTTTTCGGCGGATAAACTCGAAGTCATTTATGTTTCTACATAAACATATGCACAGCCTTTTTTTTTTTTTTGACAATAACAATCATTTCTTTAAGTTGACATTTTATTGTTTTTATTTATTTTGGTAAGTGCATTAATTCATTTAAAAAATATTTTTGGCAACAGGGGAAAAAGAAACGATTTTTTTTTTATATTATGTATTTATTTTAATGAGCATAGTAATTTTAATTGATTATTTTTTAATTTTTCGTTTTGAAAGCAGTCCAAGATTTTTTTTAATGGAGAGAAGTGTATTAGCTGCTTTGTTTAAAAGGTGATGCAATTTTATTTATTCGTTTATTTATTCATTTATTTTTTTACGCATAACATTTTTTAGATGAGTGAGGCATATTTTGTTCCTAGAAATCAGCTTGAAATAATAAAAACTTTTGTTTGAAACAATTTGCCATTTTAGCTATTTTTGAGAATATTGATCAGGTACTAGAAAGTAATTAGGGTATACGGGAAATTAGGCTCGTTTAGCTCTAGCCGGAACTTCTTTTTCTTTTACTTTTTCGTCCTTTTCTTTCCAGTAAAAAAAATAAATCTTGAATTCTTGAGAAAATGAGACCAAAATTTTCATGTTGCACATCGAAAAACGCAGATTAGGCGGCTATAGAAGCCTTGAGGAGTAAACCTGGAGGAGCGAAATCTTAGATAAACTTAAAACGACACGTGTTCCTTTGTTTATGATTTTCATTGTAATGCCTTTTTTTCATGTATGAACTACAAAATTTTTAAAGTTAAGCACAGAAGTAACCCTCTCACATATTACATGAATTAAAACAACCAGTTGAAAATACTTCACATTATATTCTATGACAATTAAAACTATAGATAAACTTAAAGATTTTAAGATAAGGCAAATAGAAATAATTATCTTTCTCAGCATAATTCCTTAGTCAATTTTCTTAATAAAATTGCTCTCCTGCTTTAACATTGAACTCCTAATTATTTCATTATGAGAACAGTATCCAAAAGTTTACAAATAGCTAATTTTCATAAACTAATTTCGTAAAGCATTTCAAAATTTATTAATCAGAAATAACAACAGATGGCGCTAGGCAATCTGCTAGAAAGTCTTCCGAGACGAGACGATTATTTCGGCTGTGCGAAATAATATCTCTCTACCATGTTCCGAACTGCAAATATAATTATCGCAGTAATTTGCTCAAGAAAAAGAAGATGCGTCGAACGTGCGATTTAAATTCGACGAATAATCAGACGCGAGGGAGGAAAAGGAACTATTTCCTTCTGGTTTACCTTTGGGGATTTTATTCCATCGACAAATTCTTTACAGAATTGAATTTTCTCCACATCTCAACTCGCTTCATCTCGGCATTTACGCATGCGTTTGAATTAAGGTATCATAATATCCATTTCATCAAATTTTGATTTCGTTCAAACAGTATTTGCTTCTTCCGTTGATTATATGCCCTGGGGTTTTTTAACTCTACATAGTAAATTATTTAGAAAAGTTAAATAATAACTTAGGGTTGCTTTATGTTTCTTTTTACTGATATGTCTTGGGAAATATTTGAATTACTGGAAATAAATGGATAAAACAGTGGGGGAAAAAAGATAAACTGTTGAGAATTGATCTACTCTTGGGAGTTATTAAAATTTGTTTAAAGAATATTTTACTAATAATTGACTTCACAGAAGTGTCCCTTATTACTTGTCGGAGTTTAAAAAATATTAAGGGTTATTTTTACGCTTGCATTTTCGGCTTTTTATTAATCATTTGGCATTCCATATTTTTCTTCGCTTGCATTAAATGGATATTTTATCTTTTTCTGTTTCTTCAATCAGCAAAATATTTTAATTGATACAGTAAAACCTTTGAAGTTGACCACCCTTGTAAGTTGACCACCTGTCTAAGTTGACCGCTATTTTCAGGCACGGAATTAGATCTATATCATATAATTCAACCTCTGTAAGTTGACCACTTGTTTAAGTTGACCACTAAAGTAGTGCACCGCAAGTGGTCAACTTACACAGGTTTCACTAACAAAGGTTTTGTCCAGACTGAAACAAGTATCTTCAAAAGCTTTTTGAACTAATCATTTCATTAAAACCGAAGATGTTAAGTTGAATATGATACATGAACGAAAAAGAAAATTGGAATAACGATTTTGTTTCAATATTTAGAAAAATATATTCTCTGTAATTTACGGGTTTTTAGAAATAAAAATTTTTGAAAGAAAAAGAAGTTCAAATGCCTCTTTCTTTTCCCCCTTGTAACTACAGATGTTCTTCTGTAATTTGTATGAAGTTGTGTTTTAGTACGTCTAGTTTTCGCTCGTTCTGAATGTTGCTAAAGAACAAGAACTAGTGTGACGCATACTTAGTATCAGACAGCATTTAAAATAGCAGAAACTCAAACTCGCTGTTTATTTGCAGAACTGGAATACTCTTTTTGATACAAAGATGCCTTTAGAATATATTCCACTTGAACTTGGCGTGTGATGAAAATTGCCGGTGAGCATTTGAAAAAAGAGCATTTCAAAGAACAATTGGCAACAGGAGCGAGTAGGAATGTTAATTAATTTGCATAATTCACTGGATTAAACAGTAGTAGAAGCACCAATCATAGAACACTACGTGCAAAGCACTACTCGTGGAAAAAAATTTCATAAGCAGCGACGAAAGTGTGTTTCTTCAGTCTAGTGTTCGAATTTGTCAACGAGCAAATTTCTTCAAACGGCAAAAGTTCGAACTCCATTTTTGATTTTTCAATACGCTGATCAATTTGCGCAAGTAAAAAAAGGTTATTGTCAAACGGAAAGTTCGAAATTCGTTCATTGTAACCGTAAGTACTAGATTTGTGTGTTTTTTAAAAAATCATCACAACATCGAGCGAATACTTTGAAATAACCATGTCAGAACTTTTAGTTCGATTGGTTCAGCGGATAGTCCGCTAGAACTTCTTATCTAGGGGAAGTTACTTCTGGACCCCCGTATGCTGCAGAGAACTGTGAGAGGAGGATTGCGAGTAGATCTTGTCACACAAACAACACTTTGAAATACAGGCTCCGGAAGATTTTGTTTTCAAATGTATTAAAGCTCTATAAACATACAATATAAACCAATTTCTGATGTCTACTACTAGCCAGTAAAATGCTTTAATCAGAAACAACTTCAGGCAGTCTTTTCAGCAGTGGATCTGATGAGGTAAAGACAGCCGCAGCAGTGGCTTCAGCTAATGCATTGAAATATCGAGAAGTCATCTTACTGCTGGCATATATCCGGCTGTTTTCAATGGTGTATATCAGTATTTATTATGAAACAATATCAGTAATTATTATGCAACTTACTAATTCTACCACGTGAATAAAGTGCAGAAGTACTCAACTCTCATGAAAGATGATGCTCCCTCGCACGTTGCAAGATGAATGAAGCAACTTTTCCTTTCAAATTATTTACCTTGCACCACGTGCGCAAAGTTGTTTTCAATCTTTGAGATAGTAACTTTCTGACCTAAATTGCTTATTTCAGTTCTCTTATTTGTGATCAAATTATTACTATTATTATTATTATTTCGATATTTATGAGTAAATTATTAAAACTCTCTCAGAGACATTAAGTGGTTGTTAAATTTAAATTGAAAGGAATGCAGGTCTCTGTTACACATGCATTTTTATTTGTGAGTCAGAAAACATGCACTTTTACAGAAAACTAAACTATAAATTGTCCATCCTGCAAACTATGAGAACAGAAATCAAAATTGACAACTGGAAAAGATACCTGTATTTAAGACAGCTTCATTTATGCAAAATGTGTATTCAGTACACAAAGAATTAGTGAGTGATGGAACTTTAAAGATTGAAACTGTGCGATCAATTTTACTCTATTACTTCTTCCCGGAGATGAAGCTCTAAAAGTTGGTCGTTCATGTTTTGTAGAGTATCAAAATAAACCCAACCAAGAGAAATAAAAACAACAAATTAAACCGCGGAAGATTATTAAGTGAAAATAAAGAAGCAAAAGGCAAATATTTCTGTTCCAAATTCTCTGCCGCTTAGAATGGAGCCATAAGACTAGCAAGAATTGTGTTATGGAGTCTGATTATGGAAGAATCAAAAGATCAACGCATAAAATATTGGGGAGCTCAATTGTTGTAAAGTTGCACATTAAATTCTAGTTTTAATTGAAATTTGTACATTTTAGTGATCTAGATTAAATTATTTCTCTCATTTTATCTGTATAGACTAGTGGTGCGACATCGATGAAAAAATATCGGAGTTTCCAAACATCGATGTTCAAAATTAAGACATCGATGTTATCGAAACATACTAAAACTATCGAACTTTTAACACACATTTAAGCCTTGCGAAGTCTAACAAATTCTTTCATAGGCGAATTAAATTCACAACCTATCTATGCTGAAAAATAAAACCATGTCTGAATTCATTTATCTTCATTTTGTACTGTTGTAATGATTGGAATACTCGGAAACTGGTTTTTAAACAAGAAGTTCCGTCTAGAACTAAACGAGCCTACTTTCCGGTATACCCATACTACTTTCTAGTACCTGATCAATATTCTCAAAAATAGCTAAAATCACAAATTGTTTCAAACATATTTTTTAAATATTTTAAGCTGATTTCTAGGAATAAAATATTCCTCACTAATCTAAAAAAATTAGATGCCGTAAAAAAAAGAACAAATAAAATAGCTGCACCTTTTAAACAAAGCAGCTAATACACTTTTATCCATTAAAAAAATTCTTTAACAGCTTTCAAAACGAAAAAATAATAATTAAAATTAATAAGCTCATTAAAATAAATACATCATATCAAAAAAAAAAAAAGTTTCTTTTTCCCCTGTTGCCAAAAATATTTTTTTAAATGAATTAATGCCCTTACCAAAATAAATAAAAACAATAAAATGTCAACTTAAAGAAATAATTTCCATTGTCAAAAAAAAAAAAAAAAAAATCGTCTGCGCATATTTTTATGTAGAAACATGAATGACTTCGAGCTTTTTCGCCGAAAGCTGAATAAAAAATTAAAACTTTAGCGTGAAAATAAAAAAAAGTCATATCAACAATAATTCTTTCGCAGTTAAAACCATAGCTGCGGAGTCATTCTCATTTTGAGATAAAGGAGTCGGGGTAGAATATCAAGAATCGGAGTCAGTCATTTGTCCTCCGTGTATAATTTTTTGCCAAAGCTACGAAGTCAGAGTCGAAGTTGGGGAGTCGGAGTCCGATTAATTGTCGGGCACAGGAGTCGGAGTCAGGTGCCCCTAAATTGTCGGAATCTGGAGTTTGGTATAAAGAGCTATTTTCAACAAAATTTGTTTGAAGTAAATCCGCCTTCAAGTACGGAATCTACATTGACTTTCAGTTTCCCCGTAGGCGCTAATGTTAAGGGAATTGAACTGCTCAAAATTGAACGGAAAATTGTTCAAATCAAAAAGATATTTTATATACAAGTTTTTCATCAAAAGCTTTTTCCTACAAAGTTTGTTTGAAGTAAATTCGCCTCACAGTTCGGAATATCCTTGAATTTCCCCGTAGGCGCTAATGTTAAGTTTTTTTGAACTGTTCAAAATTGAAAAAAAAATAGTTCAAATCAAAAAGTAAAATATGGGAATGAGGTGTCCTTGCCGAGATCTTTCGAACAAAAAAAAAGTTTGTTCGAATCGGACTACTCATTCAAAAGTTATTGTGGGGGGGGGGGACAGACAGACAGACCGACAAACATTTTCCCCCATCTCAATACCCTACTTTCCAATTTTTATTTTTTCGATATATATTTAATTTTATTTATTTTTGACTTTTGTTTTTGTTTTTCGCGATATTTTTCAGATGCATTAGGCCTTCTTTTATGCTTTTTTCTTCTTTTTCTGTCTTTTACTGGGAAAGTAGGCTAAAAATAGATGGATACTTCCTATAGCATACAAAACCAGCATGTAGTAGTGATGACATAATTCTTTGTTTGTAATTTTCTCTCCTTTTTTGTGTTTCCCCATGTTATCTAACATTTTTAAAAAATATATTTAAAATTTATACGTATTTCATCCTTTGAGTAAAGAAAGATTGGACACCAATGATTTCATGCATATCTTAGCGGTACCCGATGAGATATGCATATATTTATCCACAGTACAAACTCTGTAATTGTAATCTTTTATGTTACAATTTGTAACTGTTTTTGAAGCTACAATCATTTTATATAGCAACAGTGGAGTTTTTTCGCTGTTGCTTCATAAAACGAACAATGATTGCAGCTTCAAAATCTGTTTGTTTCCGCTAAATAAAACAATTACAAAATTTGTACTGGACTGCTGTTTTTGTTCCATTCAATATGAAACACACAGTAATTTATTTTATACTTAAAAAAAATATTATTTTACAATTTGCCTGTTTGTAATTGGTCATTATTCCATATATTTGCTGTGATCATGATCTAATTAATTTCCCTAAATAGAAGCCGTATTAAAATTCAAAAATGATGTGTCATGCTTCACAATAGGGCAATTTCGCATGCTTCACAATAGGCCTTCAAAAGTATTGAAAATTAGAACGGAACTGCAGCACTTAATCATTGAACGCATACGCGCGGAAATCTGAAGCAGTCTCCACCGCACAGGTGACTTTTCAATGGAACTTCATCTGCAGCATTCCAAGACGTCTTCAGATCTCATCGTCCGGCCTGCTCGTCGAAGCCTTTAATTTTTGCATCACCGGCAGACAATGCGCCCGGTCGCGCGCCCATAAAAGATGGGGCCGTGATTTGTAAAAGCTATTAAGAGGGGGCCTCTAATGCGACGGCTGATTTGGAAATGGAAGTTCGCCAAGGGACTTTAATTGACATCATAATACACTTATCAGTGTTTAGGCCGGGTAGTGACGGCGGATTAATAATTACTCATAATGGCTTCGGGGGATAGCGTTTGAATCCAAGATTGAGATTAGTTAAGAGACATATTAGGAGGAGGACTGTCGGAGGGGGTCGGACACACATTGCGGAAAATGCTGTGGAGTCAAAAGTCATGATATATGTAATATCGGAAATAAATAAGAGCTTTTAGGACAGTTTCGATACCAAGAGCAACCATGCCTTGTGATTAGATCTGTATGGAAATACTTCTTAGGCTACATTTATTAAACATCAGACAACTTTTAACGTATACCCGAAATTTCAAAATTTTGGTTAGTCGCCAGTGGCTCGTAGATATTTTAAATTTAGTTGCTTCCTTTTTATTAAGCACTTTTATTGTATTTGGCATGTTCGTCACAGAAAAATCTGAGGCCGGCCTTTGCTTATATCTCAGCAACTTGACTACTTTGGGATTTCACTGAAAAATTAAGTTTCTAAAATAAAATTATTATTTCGGTAAGGATGGAAAACAGAAATTTCATGTAATTTCCCCCATGAAATGATTAAATATAAAACCCAACGTTACAAATATTCGTTACCTTACAACAGTAAAATTAATAGTAATCATAATGAAAATTTTGAATCATGACTTCTCTGGAGCAAGCATGAAATGCCCTATCTTTGCTCTCATATATGCCACAAATCGATAACGGAGCTAAGTAAAGAGACATATTAGGAGCTTAATCGCGCGTAACTTGTATGTTTTGAAATATAAATTAGTATGGGAAATATTTAAGAATTAAATGTTTTAATTAAATTAGCAAACAAATAAATCCTAGAGATGAGCAAGGATTAATTTTTAATGCCAACTGCTGAACGTTTTAGGCACGTACAGTGGCTCCCAAAAGTGTTCGTACACTTTGAAATTTTTTAGTAAAACCAAAATAACTCGAAACTGAATTCGAATATGGAGTCCAATATTTTTTCACATCATTCCTATGTCATTCTAAATACAACCCATTGGTGTTTTTAAAATATTGACGGATTTTCTTTTTGAAATGGGTCAGAAAAAGAAGAGACAGAGAAATAACACGCCACAAAAGTCATCGTACACTCAAATATTTTCGAATAAATTCATGACTAAAAGTATCATATGCCGTTTTATTAATATTTTTGCATTGTGTTGACCCTTATAAGTCATTTGGCTTTAATTTTTTGTTTATTTATTCTTTAATATTGTGCTTATTGCTATAAAATCGCTGTCATTCGTAAAAAACCGCAAACACAATTCAAAACTCGAATTTGTTTCTCACAGTAGCGGTAAATTGGTTTGAAATGACTCTAAATTAGTTAATTTATTTGTTTGTATAGTAGAGTGCTTGATAAAATGCTTTAAACAAAGGAATCGGACCGAAAACAAGGTAAGAAAAGGTCAATCGGCAAAGTTGATAAAACGTGATCGGAGATTTAAAGTTGAAAAAATTATAAAAAATACACATTTGAGTGCTGTAAAAGTTTCTACAGAGTTAAAAGAAAAACTATAAGTTTAATTTTCACCTAAAATTTTTCGCCAAGTTCTCTGATTAGCTGGATTAAATGGGGCCTCTTCCCGCAGAAATTTTCTTGGTCGCGCGAAAAACACAAAGCTTACGCTTTTCGTCGCAAAATCAAGGATAAATAAGCTCAAAACATTTTAGAGTTACGTCTTACTTACAGATAAAAATGAATTCAACATTTTTGATTTAATTGTTGCAGAATTGTAAGTAGAAGAAAAAATTAGGAACTTAATCTTAAGAACTTAGTTGGATCAGTTAATCACGACGGTGGAGGTGTTCTAGCGTGAGGGTGCATATCAGCATCAGGACTTGGTAGTTTGGAATTTTTTGATGAAATAATGAATCATGCTGTTCCTTTAAATATTTTAAAAAACAATTTTGAACTCTTAGCCAAAAATTTGGTTATTGGAAACAACTTTGTTTTTAATCAAGATAACGATATGAAGCACACGGTTTTCAACGTTTGCGTCTAGTGCCTCAAAAATCGTCCTAAAATTTAGAAAATACCCCCTCAATCTCCAGATTTGAACTTAATGTAACGTATTTAGAGATATCTATAGGCTAGATAACGAAAATACGGCTTTAAAACGAAAATAGAGCTAGAAACGGCAGGACTCGAAGTGTGGTTGAACACTTACTCAGAAATTACGCAAAAAAAAAGAAAGAAAAAGAATGAAATCTATTCCCAAACGTTTAAAAGGTGTTATGAATACTGTATGATATTCTACTAATTAATTAATAACTTAATAAAAAGTTAGATTATTCAACAATATATAGACAATTTATAAAGTGTACGAAGACTTTTGTGACATAGAATTTCCGGCATTTTTTGGTTTTTGATTTTTTAAAAATTAAGTTTAAATATTTTTTAAAAATTTTTCATGTAGTTTCGTTTAAAATTGATCATAGATCTTATAATTAAATACCTATTCCGAAATATTAATTCTAACTAATGGGTTGGGGCAGTGGTTGGAAGTAGCGCGCTACAAGTAGCGACGCTACTGTAGTAGCTACATTTTTTAGTAGTTTGTAGTGTAGCGCACTACTTTTTAAAAAAAGTAGTGTAGTGAGTAGTTCGATACAAAAAAATAGTAGTTTGTAGCGATTTCTGGAAACTACTTTTTAATAAAGTTTTTTATAAAGAAACAATTAGGTTCAAAGATATTATTGTTCCAATACTGTAAAAGCACCTATTTTCGCGAAAAGGAAGATATCGGTGATTTTGCGGGTTGGAAATTTCGTGAATATTATATGAACAGATCGAAAGTTGAAAAACAGAAATATTTCTCGAAGCTCAAATTTTCGTAATTACGACGAGTACGCGAAAATCACGAAAATTAAAGTATCGCGAAAATGAATACTTTTACAGTATTCACCAAATAAAGAAGCTACTGTAAATGTTATAGAAGAGGATGATAATGAAGTTCCCTGGCCGGCTTACATTGAATAAGAGCATTACACTGATTTTATGATAACGAGCCTTTTTGAAAAAGAGAGAAAAGAAATAATAGATAATTCTTAGTAATATTCCATGTTCATGTGAACTAATTTATCAATCTAAACTTTTTTTCGTTCAATCCTCATATGGCGCGCGCCTGTGTGTCTGTGTGTGTACATATTAGGGTGCCCCAATAAAATCTAAAGTTGATTTTTCAAGTCGCACACCCTCTCATGTTTTTCCTTTGACGTCAAAACAATTGTAAAAAAAATCATATAATTTGAACAATGGCAATCAGTGCCAAATTAAAAAAAAAAGAAACTTTTTTTAGAAACTCGAAATTTTTGTTGTTAAAAACTTTGCCCCTATACCCCGCAAGCACCACAAAAACATTTATTCAAATTAAAAAACATTTAGGTATCCCACACTTGGCCTTTTTTCGAAATTTTCAAGCTGAAAAATACCTACAGCAAAGTAGTAATTAGCGTTAAATAGAAATTTTTGCTCTCCTGCAATATTGAAGTCTCCCACATAATACTCAAAGATATGGAATTTTTCAAGGTTTAGTTACTTTTTTCATTTTAAACATATTATTTTTTTATTATTCATTTGCAAATGTTGATCTGAAAATGTGTTCGCTAATAATCTTTGAACTTGATATTTTATTTAAATTTATATGTATTTTTTTAAAAGAAAAATTGAAAAAAAAAATCAATTTTTTGAAGAAAGTTATAATTTTTAGGCCAAATGTAGGGTATCTTAATGCTTTTTAACTTGAATAAACATTTTTGTGGTACATGTGGGTGTGGGGGTTATACGCGGGCAATGTTTTATCAACAGAAATTTCAAGTTTAATTATTTTTTTTTTCATTTCGATTTGGCCATGCATACAAGTTCTGGTTTACGCTTTCAGACGCAAGTCGGAATGGGATGCCGTTGTTCAAACAATATATATGAAAAATTTTTCACAATTGTTTCTACATAACAGGAAAAATGTAAGAGGGTATGTGACTTGAAAAATCTGCTTTCATTTTTTGTGAGATACCCTAGTCTCACTCATTTTTTTGTTTATTTACTTATTTTTTCAAAAGTAGCGAAGTAGCGACTACATTTCAAAAGTAGTTTGTAGTTGCTACATTTTTAAAAAAGTAGTTGTAGTTGTAGTTAGCTACATTTGTAACAAAGTAATTGTAGTTGTAGTTCGCTACAAAAAAAATGTAGTTTTTCCAACCACTGGGTTGGGGCCTATTTCGTTGAAAGTCGTAGGTGTACGATGACTTTTGGGAGCCACTGTATATAGGTTTTTTTCCCTTTTAGTACGGAGTATTTATGTGAACAAAAAAGGTGAAGTTTTGTGATGGTAACATTATTCTATGTCATTTAAACAAAAAGAATAAAATAACGGAATTTAAAAAAAAAAAATGCTAAGCACTTTTCATAATGCACTCAAAAGGACAAAATAATTTTCTGGGTCAGAAAGAGCAATATTTAAGTATTCATGTAGTTTTCAATTATTCTAAGAAAATGACACCACAAAATAGAAAAAGTGCGGCTTAAGTCATTTTAAACCAAACTTTCCCAGGAATATATGCATGTTTCAACACTCAAAATTATGATTGAAAGCTAAATAATGATAAAAAAAATCATCTTCATGACTTGAGCCGCACTTTTCTTCGTTTGCGTTGTCATTTTCTTCGAATTTTTGAAAACTATAGGAATACTTCAATTGTCCTTTCCGATCCAGAAAAGTTATTTTGTCCTTTTGAGTAAATTATTAAAAGTGCTTAGTTTTTTTAAATTCTGTTATTTTTATCATTAATAGCCACTTTATTCCGGACTACTTACTTCCTTTTACATAGTAAAAGAACTATTGCATTCTCAAAAAAAAAAAAAAAAAAATCACTCAATGGAGTTGTTTTATTCAGTCAAAAGTAGTACTTTTAGTCACTAAAATTGATAGAATAAGCAAAGAAAATATAATGGACCCAGAAAATACTTTCATTTTTCCAACAGTTATTTTTAATTAATTTTTTCAAATGTCCGATTTTTCAAAGAAGACGTGGTCTTGATGGTATATGCCCAAAATGTCGCGGCCAAAATATCGCCGGTCCAAAATGTCGCCGTCCCAAAATGTCGCCGGTCCAAAATGTCGCCGGTTCAAAATGTCGCCCGTCCAAAATGTCACCGGTCCAAAATGTCACCGGTCCAAAATGTCGCCGGTCCAAAATGTCGCCGACCCAAAATGTCGCCGGTCCACAATATCGCCGGTCCACAATATCGCCGGCCCAAAATGTCGCCAGTCCAAAATATCGCCGGTCCAAAATGTCGTCGGCCCAAAATTCGCTAGTTCAATTGATACGAAAAATTTAAATGTACGTCGATGCTTTTCAGCATAAAAGTTGCAAAAGAATATTAACTGCCTTTCAAAGTAAGTTCCTTCAAAAATTCCAAACGTTTTCTCCTGTCTTAATTCGTAAACATCAGATTAATTCCAGAAAATTAATAGTTTTCAGAAAAACATACGTTTTTCTGTATACTATTACAAACGTAAACATGCGAAAGGCTGCTGCAACGGAATTCTCTTTCTCGTTTAATCTGATTAATAACAATACTCATGATGTAACGCAAGGATTCAGACAAAAAATTGGTATGGAAGTAAAACTAAACTGTTATAAACGCAAATGAAAGAATAGTGAGACGCAATGTGAATATGGCAAGAGAATAGGCGGTTTGTATTTTTTGGTGTAATGAAGTGAAAACAAATAACTCTTTCACTCTAGCATATTATTACGGTAGCGACAGGTCAGTCATTTAGAGGATCAGGCGGAATGGCCCCCGACTTTGAATTTTTTTTTATATACAAGTGGAAGTGGTTTTTATAGCAATCCTATGAAATTTGCATTGGTTATACGCCCGTTATCCTCCCTCTCCCCTTTCACTGGAAAAAATCGAAATCACGGGCCAGGGTGGAAATAAAGTAGAAAAGTATCTTAATGAAATTTAATTTTCTCATAGATTTTTTAACATCACCCTAAGAACTGTTAAAAAAAAAAAAAAAAAAAAAAAAAACTGTACGTTTTCAGTGAGATATACGTTGGTTAAAGTAAGATCAAAACTGTTCTAAAACTTTTTCTGGAAATGAAACTGAAGAAGTTAAACAAGACTGCTCGAGACCTTCCTCTGAGAGGACATTTGTATGTCCTTTGCGACCGGGATTTTGGGACAGCAAAACAAATGTTTAACAGAGATGACAGATTATTGCTGTGGGAACTCCCATGTCTTATGAGTAAAATTCTGAAATTACGTCGAAATGTTCACCGTCAAATCTTTTGAAATCAATGAAACCAGTAACTGCTAAATCAGGTGTCTTTCACTCAGATTTTTGAAAAACGACTCTACGGGATGACAAATATTTTCAATTCTCAACATTCATGAAATTTATATATTCGATAGAACATCAAGGGGGACAATTTCAGAACAGCTATTTTATTAGAGGTTTTCAAGAGGATACTTTCATGCTTGCGAAGTAGCACTTGTCAGCTGAATCACATTTTCCAATTTTAAATAGAAAAGGAAAAATTTCATAATGTAGGGTGAAATAACTAATATTAATGAGATTATTCAGATCGATTTTGACCTAGACTTATTTTTAAAATGAGTTTCAAAAAGTAATAGTTCCAGCTCAATATAGCTTGGAATTTAATTCAGAAAGAAAAGAATATTGATAATAATAATAATAAACAAATAAGTTTTTCCCTCTCAGAAAAAATTGCTGTTTTAATTAGTGAATTTTTACTACGCAAATTGTATAAGAATGCAAACTCAGTTTTTATTTAACACCCACGCTAGTTAAAGTGCTACAAAAATGAGAGGAATGCACAGCTAATTTAGATTTTATTGATATCTTGCTCAACCTCTCATATTTAAATTCAGTATATCTTTCATTGTTTATTTAATTACACTGACTCACGTAAACGATTACGAAACTCAACTTGGGTTAGAACGAAAATAAGGCTTGTTTTCGTTTAATTTCACTTGCATACTACATTTTTGTATGAATCCTCGCATTACTTATTGAGATATAGAAGTCACATAAAACGAGAAAAATTATTCGGTGATCCATCCTTTTGGGATGACTGAAGCCAAAAATAAATGAACTCGCCCTTTAAGATATACCTGTAGACCAAATTTTGTCTTTACCCTTGTACAGTAGGCCCTCGTTTTACGCGGGTGTTATGTTCCACGGAAATGCTGCGTAAATCGAAACCGCGTAAATTGAGACCTAATATTAGTGTTAAAATATGGATTAGGTTCCGTAGATAAAAAAATACTTCATTCTAGTGATGACTAATTGTATCATAATATTAATGTGTACTTATATCGATTTTTATGCATAATATGCATAAAGAAAACAAACTAATTTCGTGTTCTGTTTATGAAGAAGAGCTGGCTATGATAGTCTTTTGGTAGTCATTAAGAATTTTTCCTCTAATTCTTTGCGGAGCATTAACGCATCCATGATCACTTGCGTCATTTCCTTGATAGAATCTTCCTTTACTAACAAATCAGAAAGATCATTTCTATTGTCTACGAATGGTTCAAAATTCTCAATGTGAGCGTTTTTGTTGTGTGTCACCGGAGTCGGTATCCTCGTTGGTTTTGACCTCCTTTGTTACTCCTAAAAGCTCTTCTTCCAGTGAGTTCTGAACTGTGTGAGTTTAATCACTTTACTTCTGATGGAAAAAGCTCTGGAACCCATCGCGTAAAATGTCTCCAAGGACCCAAGTTCGATTATTAGCACGCCAAAATGCAGTTAGTTACGAGTAATCTGCAATCTATAGGAGCTTGGGTTTTGAAAGAAAGGAAAATGTTACCTGTTTGCATTGCCGCATCTGCGTAAAACCCGAAACTTATCTGCGTAAATAAAATAAAGGTGTCAAATCTTCAACCGCGTATAATCGAAACCGCGTAAAATAAACCCGCTGAAAACGAGGGTCTACTGAATTACTTTTTGAGATATATCAGTCACAGATAATAAAAAGAAAGGAAAAAAAAAACATTCGATTGCTCCACCCTCTGGTGTTATTAGCTCCAAAATCTGTCCCCCTGCTGACTCCTAACATTTTATTTGACTCCGTTCATCATTTTTTGAGCAATGAGTCACGCATATCGATGAAAACGTTCAGTTACTCCACTATCTTGAACGAATTGAAGCAAAAAAAAAACCACGCAGCCCTAAATCATGTATGGGTACTTGCGGGTATCGTTCGAATTCTTACTACAGGTTTTGACGTAGAATGGCCCCAAAAAATCGGTCACATACAAACGCACACTATTCTTGAAGAAAAGTTTAAAATAATTTATTGAACGTCAGAACTGAACGCCGTCAGAACGTTCTACAGTTGGTAGATAGCGAGTAACAAGAAATAAGGTAACGTAACGCTTGTATTCTATTTGTTTGCTGTAAAAATGGCCGAGAGTTGCGAATCAAAACGGAATAATCTTTTTAGAATTTATCAAGAAACTCAGTTAGTCCAGTCCCATTTTTAACGGAGACATTCTTTAAAGGCAGTAATCATTTATTCTGCAAATTTGGTGTTAAACAGCATTTTCGTACATTTGCATTTTTCTTACCAACTGAATGAGCAAATTTTGGATCTACGACATTTTGGACAGGCGACATTTTGGACAGGCGACGTTTTAGCCAGGCGACATTTTGGGCCGGCGACATTTTGGATCGGCGACATTTTGGGCCGGCGACATTCTGGATCGGCGACATTTTGGATCGGCGACATTTTGGACCGGCGACATTTTGGCCGCGACATTTTGTCCCGCGACATTTCGGTGGCGACATTTTGACCCCAAACCGGTCTTGATGACGTCACAAATGATGCTCTTTGGCGCCTCTTCGAAACGCGTATCCACGTTATGATAATCAAGAAGCGAATTAAAATTGCGCTCAACGCTTGCTGTCAACCATAATGTTGCCGATACACGTGAGTAAAGGTGCGAATTAAATACTTTGCTCTGTAAATGGCAGTACAGAATGGCATTTCATCATTTGTGATGTCATGGGCAAGAAATGTAAACAATAAAAGCGCACCGATATAAGTAATTTTTTAAAAATATTAAACTTAAACAAATTATTTAAAAAATGGTTAGATCCTATGTTTTTAAGCATGTTCTTTCAGAGAAAAGTACTTTTGCAATTTTGGAAACTGCCTCCTTATAGGCCTAAATTTCCATTTTGATGACTCCCGAATGATTAAGTTGTTTTTTCGGCCCTACCGCACATGCTTATGCAGGGGAATGTGGGGCAAAGTGAAATGGCTAAGATGACTGAAATTTTTCAAAATGAACAAATCGGAAGTTTGTTTTGAAAATTACCGTACACAAAGAAAGAACATTGTATTTTACTGTAAAACTTTCATTGAAACATTATTGTTTATTTTTGGCAGTAAATTTAAGTCTTCAAAAGAAAAAAAAAAGAAAAATTTTCTCTTTTTTTTATCGAAAAAAATGAAAAATAAAATATTTCTCTAATGAAATATTTTCTATTCGATTATAAAATAGGGGAGGGTGGCCCAAAGCGGTTAGGTTAACGAAGAACACTCGAAAAGTGTAGTTTTTGGATTTTTATTGCAACAATTTCGGTTTTTTTTCCTAGCAGGGTCATTTAACTTCAAAATAAAAAGGTATTTTTGTATTATTTTAATCCCAATATTTATTATCAAACATTACAAACACTTGAAAAACCCGCTTTGCCCTACCAGGGAGCCCAAAGCGGGTAAGCTTAACTAATTGTGCTTTGGCACATTTGCCAATCAAATATGAAGTTATAAATGATTAACATAATTGACTAGATACCTGTCATTATAAAAAATATATAAAAAAAAGTTGTACTTATCCAATTTAAAGTCAGCACATTTGTTTGTAAAACATAATGAAATAACTGATTAAATTAATAGAACAATTAATTGCCATCCTAAAAAATAACTTTTAAAGTTATACTTATCCTACTAAAATAGAAAATCTAAGTCAGCACATGTTTCAAGAAATTATAAATAAACATATGATTAAATCCTACACCCGCTTTGGCCGAAGGCACATTTTTAATTTCGATATTTATAACTTTGAATTTAAAAAAGAAACAAACGAAATGATCATTGTAGTCCGAGGGGGGTGGTGTCAGAATAACGTAATATTATTGACAATCGAAAAAATAAGCTGGTCTTGGACTAAGCACAAGTTACACATTTTTTTTTTAACAAATGTATCTTTTTTTTTATTTTAAACCTGTTTGCGCCATGCCGCTTTACTGTTACTTCGCTGGGACTGATTAAAACTCGGGGGTGTTCGGGTAAACACAACATACGTATGCATCGCCACTTTCACCCCACAGGGGGCATACGACGGCCTGCCCGCTTTAGGCCACCCCCCCCCCCTAAGTTAGGCTTCATCTTTCCGTTCCTGATTCTACTTTTTGGCATTTTCAAAACGTAACGTGCCAGAGAAAGACCTTGAGTATTCTCAACAATCATAACAATAATACCAACATGCAAAATGAAAAGCAGTTATCTTCAAAAGAAGGAAGAACTCCGGATTATTATTTATTGTTTTTTTTTGGGGGGGGGGGGTATTAATTGCCTTAGATAGATGGTGCTAGTTGCTGGCCTGCTAAGCAAGGAAGAGGAAAGAGCTACTAAAGCACGGGACAAAGGGCAGTATGTACTGTCCAACCACGGATTGCTTGGAATTTTCAAACGTCCAGATTAGACGAATTTATATAAATAGGGGGAAAAAGTAAAAATTTGATGCGCGTATTCCACTCTTTTGAATGAGACTCTGCTTCTGCATGAGCTGACATCGGTAAAAAAAAAAAAATAGATTCGTCCATTTTCGGCTGTAAAACGGATGTTTGTCTTTCCATACAATCCGTGGTCAGACAGTATAGGGGTTAGCCGAAAAAAAAACTTGGATAATCGTGCAAAGAAAATTTTGATCATAACAACCTACCAAGTGTGAAAGGGAGGGGGGTCTTCATGATGCGACCAGCGAAAATTTCTTTACTTGGTAATCAGTGATCTTACCTCGACTAACCACAACACACACACGGCAATTTTTCTTGTGCAGTCGCCTCTGCAACTAGCACAACCTACTTCAAACAATGGGGTGGTTTCCTTCAGTCAAAAGTAAGTACTACTTTTAGTCATTGAAATGGATAGAATGAGCAAAGAAAAAAAAAAAAAAAGAAATAACATAGACCCAGAAAATACTTTCATTTTCCCAACAGTTATTTTTTAATTAATTTTTTAAAATGTCCGATTTTGAAAACAAGGCGTGGTCTTTATGACGTCACAAATGATACATTTTGCCGCATCTTTCTATTACGTTTCCACGTTATGATAATCAAGCAGCGAAATAAAACTGCGCTCTACGGTTGCTATCAATCATATCGTTGCCAATGCACGTGAGTAAAGATGCGAATTAAATATTTTGTTCTGTGAATAGCAACAATGAATGGCATTTCACCATTTGTGATGTCACACGACAGAAGTGTAAATAATGAAAGCGCACCGATTTAAGTAATTCTTTAAAAATATTAAAGTTAAATAAATAATTTAAAAAATGGTCAGATCCTATGCTTTTAAGCATGCTCTTTCAGAAAATTACACTTTTAAAATTTTGGAAACGACCCCATTGATACCAAAAATTCGTTTTAAGTACTTTTGCCATAAGGAGACGATGCTAGTTGCTAGCCTTTCGAGCTAAAAAAAGAAAGTAGCAACTAGACGGGAGAAAGTGCAGTGTGTATTGTGATTATCCGGAAAAAAAATCTCGGGTAATCGTCAACGAAATTTTTAACCATAACAACCCACCAAGTATGACGCTTGATGGATTTTTTGAAACGACCGGTGAAAATCTCTTTACATGGTTATCAATAATTTTGTCTCGACTAATCACAACACGCACTGTAATTTTTCCTATACAGTCGACTCAGCAACTAGCACTAAAGCCCTAAATCGTAGCTTAAGTAGCGACACTTCCACCATCTTGGGGCTAAGGCCCAATTTCTTCCTATGTCTGCTATAATGAAATAGCGTGTTTTGCTTCTTGATTGTGGTGCGTCTTGATAGTGGATTGACTTAGAGTAAATAAGAAACCACAATCAAAAAGCAGAACACGATCGCAGACGTAGGAAGAAAGCATCGTTCAACCTCAAGATAGTGGAGATGTCGATACTCTTTTCTACGATTCAGTGCTTTAACTAGCGCAACCTACCTCAAGCAATAATTACCGAAAATATTTTTAGAATTTTTCATTCTTTTAGAGAAGACTGCATTTCATTTCACCTGTTAGTATTTTAGATTTTAATATCTAAAGGGTGTTTTTTTAGAGGTATTAAACTTTAGGTTCAAATAAAACACCGTTAAATGATGTTAATCGCCATGACTTTATTCGAAAGATGATTCTTTGCCATTTCTATTTAAATGTGATTTCGGATATATGACTGGCTTGAAGGAAGTCTAATCGGGAAGTCCAATTTTCTATCACTTTTTGCAGTAATGGGGGCCGTATGTGAGTGATATGTGTCGAATGTTCTCGTCCAAGGCGTCAATCGCCTGTGGCTTATTGGTGTAGACCTGAGACTTCACACAGCCCCACAAAAAATAGTCCGGCGTAGTTGAATCGCGGGATCCTGCAGGTTAATTCACGGGTCCATTAAGCGAAATTATTCGTTCACCGAACATTTCTTTCCATAAATCAATTGTGACACGCGCTGTGTGGCATTTTGCACCGTCCTGTTGTCTATTCATGATGAAGTGGCAAAGCAAACTATACACAAAACAAGTGACATCTATCAAATTGGCCCCCAGATCAAACAGTGTTTAAGATTTAAAGTTCTATACCTCTAAAAAAACACACTTTATAATGTCAAAGATCTCTCTCGGACACATTGCATTTCATTCTCAATACACAACCCTTAAATTAGCATTTTTTATCGTAACAAGTTACAAAATCTTCTAATCTTTCGTCACACTACCCGAAAAGACTCACAATATTTTATGCTTAATAGCTAGTATACCTTACACCCTTGCAATATCAGTATATATTTTTTTATAATTCCGGCCGCATTTAGAATGAAATAAGCATTAATCATCTTCTTGCAACTTATTTTAAAATTTATTTCCTATTTAGTTGCAGCCAAAGCGCATAAAACACATGAATACTTTATTAAACTTATTGTTCCACAGATATTTTCAATTTAGCTTTAACATTAAAATATGCTAATAACGCATTTGGAAACCAAAACAGGATTTCTCCATTCATATTTCATTTGATTTCGATGCAAAATTATTTTCTCGCTGGAAAGCCTTTTAAAAATTCAAAGCGAGCGCCATTTTTTTTTCATTAAGGATTTATAACCCAGTATTTCTTAAACTTATTATCTTCAAACTACATTTCAAAAATATGTTTTTCTGCGATCCTAAAAGGTATGTACATTTTTATTTTTCTCTCAATTTGTTTTAAAGCTGAATATTTTAAGAACATAACTCATTTGGTAGTTACAGTCGAAAACAAAAATAAGTAAATAAATAACATAAAGGTAACTAAAATATGGATTGCATGCGAACACAAAAATAAAGGACTTTTAATTGTTTTATAAGTACCACAATGACGTGTTTAAGAACTTTTTAAAAATAATTATTTAGTAAATAAGGTTGTAAGTGCATAAATGAAAAATTAATTTTTATCTTTCATATCTCATTTTAAGTAAAAATAATTGTTTCTAGATAAAATATGAAGTAAGTGAGGACATTTAAAATTATGTGTCGATAAAAATAGCAAACCAATACTCTGTTAGTCGTAGTTGTACAATATTATTGCCTTAAACTGCACTGCATACAATGCATTACTAAAAATATCTCTAATTATTCATTCTTTTTATTAACTGAATGTCACACAAAAATAAATGTTAAATTTTTTAATGTAGTGAAAAGTATTTTATTCCAAAAAATTATGCAATTTCAAATTGAAATTATTCAAATGCCATAGTTTTATTAATATCATTAAGCATTTGATATTTCAGTGCCGTTCCCTTACTTCATATAATTTCAAAAATAAATTTCAGCCGGCATTAACACTTCTCTCTCTCTCTCTTTTTTAAAAAATAAAAATGCTACGTAAGTATCGAAAATATATCTCAGAGTCCGTTTACATCGACCAAAAAGTCAAAAAAGCTGGCTTAGTGCAGGTATTTTATTTTCAAAGGGGACATGAAAATTCCCTGTGATTGTAGAAAGAAACGAGCTGATGACTCACATGACTTCCTTTTACTCCAATTTAATGTCATTTCCCCATTACTGGATATTTTAATGTGATTCATTAGTTTCCTTTCTATATCACCAACAATGGGCAAATTGAAACAGATTTACAAAAGAAAAAATCGCCAGGTTGGCGACAAAACTTGGCAACCAAATGACTGGCAATATATCGCCAAGTGTCCGCCAAATTATAACAATATTTGAGTTTACATCACAATTAACAATGGTTTCCCCCCTAAAAGGGGCAAAAGACCCCTTTAGAAACACCTGAACGCAACCAAAAGAGGAGGTGGGCAACTAGACCCCACTAGGAGTCTATGTAATAAATTTCAACTTTCTAGGACTTACCTTTCTTGAATTATGTGACATACATACGCATACCCGCACATACATACATACGTACATTCAAACGTCACGAGAAAATTCGTTCTAATTAATTCGGGAATCGTCATTAAGGATGTTTCGCATGTCTATACGTTCTTAGGCACTTATCCACGTGTGGTCGAGTCGAAAAAAAAAAAAAAACTCAATATTCATTCGGGGGTGAGTAAAGTGGAAATTGAGTCGATTTTTGAATGAAAATGTTTTCGCAAATACAATACTTCCTTTTTTGTAAAAGGAAGAAAGAAGTGAATGACAGACAATAGAATTTTCAACTTGCTCTCTACCAGGAGGACAGTGTGCTATGTACTTCGAAAGTAGTTTTTGTGAACTGCAGATTGCTATGTAAACGGATGTTATTCCATTGCATATGCACCCTGAAAAACGATGCTGCGCTTCTGAAACTAAGAGTAAGCTCTGACATTTCCAAAACTTCTACTTCATCATTGGTAAAAAAATTTGAAACAACCAACGTTTTTGAACGCTTTTAAGGACTGGGAAGATTTGACCAGCAGAAAGAAGTTAAGACTCTCCTCTTTTTTTTCCACAAATTTTGAGCATTTAAAGGTTTATTGTCTGTAAAGATCCAAATTTTTGAGACACTTTAAAATCTTAACACTTTTATGTTTAATTCAAGATTTTTTCTATTTGTTTTTTATTTTTAAAGTACGATGAAGTTTTGTTAAAGCTCTGTATGAGTCACTTTGTTCTAAGTCAAAGGTTCTTCACATGAAAGGGTAGCTAAATATACTCTTTAATTGGTACCTTTGCCGTATTCTTTACAAACGAAAAAAGAAAAAGGCACTGCCGACATAAGTGAAAACTTGAACAATTGCGTGTGTATTTTTTAAATCGTCAGAAAATATTTTTTGAATCATCAGAATCTATTTTTTGAACCGTTAGGAAGTATTTCGATATACAGGATATACTTTTAAATGAAAGGTTTTTTTTTTTTTTTTAAGATTCATTATCACTCATATACACTACTATTACAAAAATTATACTACAATTTTCATGTAATGCGCTATTGTACATGAAGAATAATACTTACTAATTTACGTACAAAAAATTGAAATCTATTGCTTAAATTGTGAATTTACAAACACATGAAATATGAAATTTTATTAACTCGTATTCTTTGAAATGAATAACCAATGAAACTTATGAATTTTCATCCACAATTTCAACATCATCATTATCATCATTGTGTTCCAAAACTGATACTATAAGTTTATAGTAACTAAGATAGGAAATAATTTTTTTTTTCGAATCTAATTAAATATCTTGTAAAGACTGCTTCAATTGTAGTTTTATATCTCATTTTGCTGAGATTTCGATCACTGGACATCGGTAAATCTAATTCTCTATGTAAAAAATCAGTGATTGGTAAATTATTATCATTTAAAAAGATGATGTATAAAATTCCCACTCAAAATCAATGGCAAATCATCAAATCTCTTCCCAAATTTGTCTTGAAGTGATGCAGAAACGTCCTTAGAACAAATTAAAAATTTTCTACAAACTTTAAGAAGGACGCTGAAAAGTAAAAGAGGAATGAATAAATATTCGAACTTGAGGATCGGACTAGTAATTTAACACGCCTAAAGAAGTTTTCACTTCACGCGCATGCTCAGCATTCTTGGTTCAATCTTTTTTCTTTTCCCCAACTCAAAAAATGCCCTCTTTAAAAAACTGAAAGTTGAAACAAAATTTTCTGCAGTTTATTTTTTCAAAATATTTGGGCAAATAATTTCAATATATTGCGCGTCTGGGACACAAAAATCGAAAAAAAATTCTTTTTTTTTTATCATTTAAAAAATTTTTTCGTTTTTTTTCCTGCTTAAAAGGACGTTTGAATCTTGTTTCTATCTCAGAACGAAAGATATAATTATTTTGTTGCATTCAGATAATTAATATTATATTTACTTTTAAAACTTTAAACGCGTTTTTCTCCATGCTGCAATTTTTCCCAATTTTTTGCATTCAAACTCTTATAAGTCACGAACAGATAAAGCAATGAAATTTAGAATTTCTTTTTTAATCAGTTTACTTCAATTTTTATTCGTCAGATTAAAAAAAAAAAGTTTAGGGCATAAAATTTGAATTTAAAAAAATCGAATTTTTCTTCAAATATTCTTTATTGAGTTAATATTTTTTAGGTCGCCGAATAAAAATTAAAGCATGTGCATATTTTTTTGAAAAAAAAACTGAAAACTGACCAAGAATATTTTAAGTTTAACGATTTAAAGCAATCCTATTTTTTTAATTTATTAAAATATTTAAAAAAAAATATTTATGTTATGATTTTGCTTATTAAATAAATGGTGAATTAGTATAAAAAAATTAAAAAATCTAAACTGGTCAACATATTTTTTTTCAAAATGTGTCCCGGGTCCCCTAAATATCATGCTAAAGCAACATGTGTCTTAAAAAAATCGGAACCAGAACATAAAATTTAAATACCATCCCATCCCCAAAGTATTTCAGATGTTTTCCTCGACTACATGCCTTGAAGACATAACCGGATGTCATAATTAAATCCATTGTTTTCTGCTTGGTCTAAGCCTTTTATCACGCCCTAATGAAATTCCTCCCTGAAGTCGATCCTATCAACAGATCCTCTCCCCTTTTCACCCTTTGGAATATGCGACCGGTCCCCTTTCAAACTCCCATTTATGCAGAGTGCCAATGACGTGTGTTTCTACTGACAACCTTTGACAACGTCGCCATGGTAACCGTGTCGGGAAAAGATGACTTATTTCTGCTCAGCTTATAGCTCCTTTAAAGAATCAAAATAGAATATAAATATTGAGAGAGGCCCATACACACGGAGAAGTAGACTCACTGCACAAAAGTAAGTGCAACGCTCTCGCTCCAAATTTAATATTTTCGATATTTCTCCGAGACGGAATGGCAACAAGCATTAGCTCTGTTTGCTGGTTATGCTCCATGTTTCCATTTATCTGCATGAGAATTCTTCTCAACATGGCTTGTTAATTTGCTTTGGATCAAAATATATTGCACAGAGTGAATGGTGGAGATGTTTATGACATTTCCTAAGGTATTCAGAATACTTCTTTGCAATACCGTCTGTTTTCTTTGAGTGCAATTTGAACGGCACATAGCGCGGAGGAACGAATCTCTTAGGAGATTTCCAGAAATCAACCTTTATCTTTCTTTAATGTCTTCAGGTATCAATATTATGGCTGGCTGTCGGCACAAAGCTTGTCTTCGTGAGACATCAACGTGACATGTGATCAATGGAAGAAAAATATATGCAGTTTTCCTATACAGGCCTAGAGTCGGCGTTTTATGTATGACCACCATACACATAATATCATAATAAGTTTTTACTACCAAATGAGCACGTGCCTTTATACCATAACATTCCACAACAATCTTTCTTTCATGTTACAGTACTATGACAGGAATTAAAACAAGTAATATATATATATATATATATATATATATATATATATATATATATATATATATATATATATATATATATATATATATATATATATATATATATATATATATATATATATATATATGAATAAACAATCTAAATAAAATTGAAGATGTAAAACGCAAGACCATAAAAATGAAAAAAATGAAAAAAGGTGAACCAGGTACCGACACTTTCTCAAGGGGAGGACCGGTCCCTAAGTTCACAAGGCCCTTTCTGTTTAGCAAGAGGGACGGTCCCAATAATTTGCTACCCTCCCTGAGAGCCTTGGAGGAAAATTGAACAAGTAAACATACATATTAACGAAAGCGTATTCAGGTGAACCATTAAAAGAAAGAAACAAACAGAAAGTAGACTTTGAAAAAGAAATGATCTGCACGTGCCAGGCAAACATGTAGTTAAGACACGGCAGCAGCAGAACCTGGATTTGTAAAACATGGAGCTGAAAAAACCTGGAGTTGAAAAAAACCGGAGTTGAAAAAAAAATTATAATAAAAATAATACAAATTAAACCTGGATGGGAAATTACATCAGAAATTTTCAGGATAGATCCCAACAGACCTTCATAGCTTAGGTGGCCTTACTGCAATAATACAATTGCGCTATACTTCACTCTGCTGGGCAATTCCTTACTTTTCTAATGTAACTTAAATAAAAAGATTGAGGAATTTTATTATGGTCTAAAGTACTTTTCAATAAATTAATATTTTTGGAGACAAAATCATTTTTGTTGTAGATAGTTTTAATTCTATTGATTTCATTAATCAAGGTGTTAGGAAAAACTTTGATAGAAATATTTGAATTCCATGAAATCAAACGATTAACATGGAATTGAAAGGAAAGTCGTTTGTCAAAAAGATCAATATGAACGGACTTGTCTGAAAGAGAAATATTAAGATCAAGGAAATCAGATTGTTTGATATTATCATTGGTTTGAATAAGTTCTAATTCAGGAGGATAGATACTTTTGGAATAATTTAAAATTTTGTGATAATTGAAAATGATGAGGTCATAAATGTATCTGAAAGCCCTAGGAATGGGAAAGGTGGAATTTTTTTCAAAGTGGTGTAAGTATAGATTGGAAACATTAATTTTCTAAAATATATCAAATATAATGTAGTACAAATATAGTACAAATATATCAAATATAGTATAGTAATAGTTTTTTTATTAATCATTTAAAAAGATACCTTGCAAATGAAATAAGATTAAAAAAAAAAGGAAAATTGTCTTGTTCTATCGGTGTATCAGTCTGCTTCCTGAACAAAATACTTTTCTGATTTTAACATATTTAATTTGCAAAAGAACCTTTTAAATGATCAATAAAAAAACTATTTCTGATTTATAACAGTTGCATAATTCCCATCAGGCGGTTGTCACGGCATTCACTATTCTTTATTTATTGTAGAACGAGAGTTTCTCGATAACAACAAATAGTGTTTCAGGCTCATATTTTCCCATTTATCTGAAAGAACACCATCGAAAAAACACCCTATTTTTATAGGAAAAAATATGTTCTTCCTCATGGTACCAAAAAAAAAAAAAAAAAAAAAGATGCAAGGTGACAAACTTGAGCTGCAGGGCATTTAAAACAGGCTATTCTTCATGTAAACTATTTTGATATCCACTTTGGATGCCAATATCTTTTAGAAAATCAATATTTACGCTCTGCAACTATAACCCATTAATGACATGCATATCGACAGTAGAATTACAAAGTTCGAGCATTTGAATCATTTTTGTTCAGAATTTATGACATTCTAAAATCCAGGAAAAAGTTTCTCTGCTGCGTTTTGTCAAGACTTTCCATACGTGCTACACAAAAGTTGATGAACTCAAATTCACAAAAATACTAGAACGTATTAACAACCAAAAGTACTTTAAGCTCCTAAAATTTCAGGCTTCCAGTGTTATAAAAATGTCCCGTAATCTCAGATTAAACATGACAATGCATTGCGACAGACGTAATTTCAATCTCGTTTTTTATCCTTTTCGAAAGAACACCATCGAAAAAAAAAACTTATTTTGAAAGAAAGAAATTTGTTCTTTCTAATGGTATAAACGAAAAGAAGATGCGAGAAGACAAACTTGAGCTATAGCGCTTTGAAAATAGATTATTTTTCACTTGAACGGTTTTGATAGCCACTTTGAATCACAATATCTTTTAGAAAATAGATATTAAAGCTCTGCAACTGTAACCCATTAAAAACAAGCATTTTTACAATGGAATCACACAGCACGAGCTTTTGAAATATTTTTGTTCAGATTTTATAACAACGTAAAATCCACGAAATTTTTTTCCCATCGCGCGTTTTCACAAATTCACGCGCAAGCTACACGAAATCAAACAAGCTCAAATTCACAAAAATACTTGAATATACCAGGGGTCTAACATACTTTAAGCGCCTAAAATTTCGGACTTCCAATGCAATAAAATTTCCTGTTAACTTGGTGTAAACTCGGCAATTTGGCACAGAAAGCTAATACGTCATCTTGGATCACATTTTTCGAAGATCCTAGATCCTCAGGATTTGGATCTAGGAAGCGGAAAATTTGTAGAGGTTAGTTTAAAAGGCATCTCTACCCCTCTATAAAATTTCATCCGAATCGGAGATGGTCGAGTGGGGACGATTTGAAAAATTAGGTCAGTTGACGAGGAATGAATCCATGTTGTTTATGTCAGTTAGTGTAGGGAAAATATGTTTACAGTTTTCAAAAACCTGTGCTCGCTGCGTGATTCGCGAAAAACTGCGAAATTTTCGGATTTTTTAAAAAGTTTTTCCTTTATAACTCCTAAACTATCCAACTTTTGGTACTAAATGTGAATACCCGTTTTAAAGCACGTTAAATTTTGAACAATGTAAGCTCAAATGGCGTTCTGTACGACCAATAGTTTAGGAGATATCGTACTTCAAACATTGGCTATTTTTGGCGAAAAATTTAAAAAAATATGCTTCGATCACGTTCCACGCCCAATATGGACATGAATTCCCACTCTAATTGAAAAAAAAACTGGATAAACTGTTACAGTACATTTAATTAGCTTTCATTTAAGCTAAAAACGAAGACTGTAGATTCAATAGTTCTTTTACAATCGCAAAACAAATAAATAATCGGAAAATTCGATTTTTTAAAAATGAGACAAAACACTTTTCAAGACAATATGGACGATCCTGTTCTAAAAAAAGGCACAAAGAATGGTATAATAAGACTTTAATGAGTGTTTATACAAGTTTTGTGTGCTGGCAAAACAAGGCGGTTATAAAAAAATAAATAGGCCAATAGATGACAGTCCTATTCAGGTATCTCAAACATTCCTTTCCCTACTTATCTATGTTTTGCACATTAATGAGTTTTCGACCGTATTTTTATTTTTCAACTGGAAAGTTATCTATCGAGTTTTATTTTAGATGGAGCACCAATCACTACATTAAACGATCCAGCCTCACCCGTCTTTTTTAGATTTTTCTCATTTTAGTGCAAGAAGGGATGTATGGGAGTATGCTGCTGTTGCAGAACTGATCTTAGCTGCTCATCGTTGTGCAATCTGCACTTTGAAAAGACTGCCCACAACATCTTTGCATCTAATCGACAAAAAAAAAAAAAAAAAAATAAATAAATAAATAAATAAATAAAAATAATAAAATGAAAAAAAATCGACCTATCCATTTTTTTTCAGTTCCGGAGTACAATCGTATCCATCAAAGACACCATACAATCAAGACATTACGTGTACTTAATTTTCAAGATATCTTTTAATGATTAAACTAACATGTAAATAGTTCCACCCTTTGGAAATCATTCTGGCTTTTTCTTTTGTCCATATCTCTCTTATTCTAATGGGAAGTGTTTTGAACTGAAAATCTTTTCTTCAAAAATATTTTCTATTCAAAATTAAACTCAGTAGATAACTTTCTAGTGGAAAAACGAAATAAGGCCGAAAACTCATCAATATGAATGTTATATTCATACCTGCCTTGCCTTCAAAATTTGAGTTGAACCGAACCATTGTTTCGGTCACTCGTCTGGTCAGTGCTAATTCTTTATTAGCTACCAGTTTGTTTGGCACTCTTGGCTTCCTTAAGACGTTTTCCATCTCCAGTTCAGTCACTTTCCTATGCCGGGCTGATGAGTGCTAATAAGCACGAAACTGCAGTCCTCGGCTGGAAATGACTGAGTTGGCGGTGTATTTCACGTATGAAAGTTATAGATAAGTAGGGGAATGTAACAGTGTATCCAGTTTTTTCAATTAGAGTGTGGATTCACGTCCATATTTGGCATGGAATCTGATCAAAGCATAATTTTTTTATTTTTCGCCAAAAATGGCCATAGTTTGAAGTACGATATCTCCTAAACTATTGGTCGTACGGAACGCCATTTGAGATTAAATTGTTCAATATTTAATGTGATTTAAAACGGGTATTCACAATTAGCATCAAAAGTTGGATAGTTTAGGAGTTATAAACGAAAAACTAAAAAAATTCCGAAAATTTCGCAGTTTTTCGCGAATTACGCAACAAGCACAGGTTTTTGAAAACTGCAAACTTAAGATTTTCACTACCGTAACTGACCCAAACAACAAATTTAAAAATTTAGAACTACATCTCATTTTGCGACTTTAATGTCTAATATGACTGGACGATTGATTCAAAGGCATCTGCAAAAAATGGCGTCCCTAAAAATTAATAGATGCGTCCATTTCTTCCTGTAAACCGAATGTTTGCCTTTCTATCTCATCAGTGATCAGACTGTGTCTTTGAACATTAGAACAAATTTTATCTGATGCAGAAAAATTACTGAAAACACGTGTTTCAAGGTTTCCAGGAGTCCCTTTTTCAATTCCAAGTTGTAAGCTTTTGGATGTAAAGACATCCTTACCGGATGTCTCAACAAAAAGAGAAAACAAAACGTTGCAGCAATATCGAACAGTAATTTTTTAAAACTGTCTCAGTCGAAGCACTTGTTTAATACCTTACAACTTTTTATTCATATATCCTAAATCTAATTTCTATGAGAAAAGTTGTCTCTGATTGATATAATAACTCGAAACATTTTTACGGCTTATTAGAGTATATTTCATATTTTTTTTAGAACTTATTCAAAAATTAGTTAAACGTTACAAGTTCATCCTTATTTCTGATGCAATGTATATGTGTTGTGGTGGTTGTTATTTCAGATAAAATCTAGCATCAACTAAAGCAGAGGAGTGCAGTCAAAAAAAACTTTGAAAATTTGTTTACAAGTGATGCGTGATTTTTTTTTTAGAACTAATCCAACTATTTAATTTTTCTTTAATTGAAAGCAGAAGAAAGATAATTATAAAACACTGTTTTATTTTCTTTTAGTGTTTTTTAAATAAAACACTGAGTAGGAGAACGTGAGGCAAAGTGAAATGGTAAAATATTTGCTCTGATTTTAGCGCCGTCTGCCTGGTAATATTTTAACTATGAAGTAACACATGTAATCTCTTCCAGACAAGAGAAAAATATCTCTGAAGATCAAAAAACAATATAATATAAACAGATTTCGAAAAAAATAATACTCAAATTGAAATATTTTCTTGTAAGCCAATATTATATTTCTGTAACTATAATAAAATGATATAGTTATTGTTGTTCTTACAGTTTGAAATATTAATTGGGAAAAATTAAGTTTTCGAAAAAAATAATACTCAAATTGAAATATTTTCTTGTAAGCCACAATTATATTTCTGTAATTATAAGAAAATGATAAAGTTCTTGTTATTACAGTTTGAAATAATTATTGGGATCTACTAATATTCTGTGCGGTATTTATTTATTTAATATAAAGCTTATCTTCATTTTAAAGGTTTTGTACATGGCCAAGTGAATGGAACAAAATGAAGTAGTTCATTTCGTTAACTTATTTAATCATTAAGTTATTTTTGTATTCCTTTACTAAACGGTTTCAAAAAGGGGAGCTGCACCTTTTCTTGCAACAAGGTCTTCAATTAAGACAACAATTTCACTAAAATAGCGTACGGTGTGAATGGGATGGTTTCCTTCAGCCAAAAGCACTACTTTTAGTCATTAAATTGATAGAATAAGCAAAAAAAAAAAAAAAAAAACATGGACCCAGAAAATACTTTCATTTTTCAAACATTGATTTTTTAATTAATTTTTTTGAATGTCCGATTTTTCAAACAAGGCGTGGTCTTGATGACGTCACAAATGATGCTCTTTGGTGCATCTTTCTATCGCGATTCCTCGTTATGATAATCAAGAAGCGAACTAAAATTGCGCTCTACGCATGCTATCAATCATATCGTTGCCAATACAAGTGAGTAAATATGCGAATTAAATATTTTGTTCTGTGAATGGCAACACTGAATGGCATTTCATCATTTGTGATGTCATCGGCAGAAGACGTAAACAATGGAAGCGCACCTATTTAAGTAATTTTTTTAAATATTAAACTTAAAAAAAATATTAAAAAAAAATGTACGTTCTTTCAGAAAAAAATACTTCTAAAATTTTGGAAACGACCCCATTATGCTTCCTTGAATATTTAGTAATAATATTTTATTCCTAGATTTTCCTTAATTTCCTAAACTTTAGTTTATGTATGAAAAAGACCTAATTATTTTCAGTTTTTAATAAATAGATGATTCGTCCAGATTTTGATACGAAATATTCTCCACCAACCTGTTACTAAGGTTTTGGAAGAAAACTCCACCAGTGGGTGTAAAGAAAGGTTCCCGGAGAATTTCAGTTTTGGAACTTTGCGTGGAATACATATGAAGGCGGCGTTGAGCATCGGAACGGAAGCAACAATTTGATTAGAGCAACCAAGCATTAAATGAAATGTGCTTTCGAAGATTGGGAGGGGGTAACTATCACCCTCATTTAGATTCCGAAGGAGTTCCACGCCCCCTCCTCTATTCTGCGAGTTTGTCGCAATATTGCTTTTCGACCAAAGGCTTTGCCTATTCAGCGTCATTACCAGATTATTTCTGGGTATAATTACGGGAAGGAAAATGCCCCGGGGCTGAAAATTTTATTCCTTCTCTCTCTTCTCCTCTTTTCGGAGGATAAATTAAAGATTTTGGCGGCACAACTTTATTCTGGTGTGCCTACTTTCTTCTACTTTGCGTTAGTGAGGATTTAGATATTATTTGAAGCGATTGGAATTTCAAATGAGAATAATATCGCATACCGTTGGGGAGTGTGTCGTGTTGGGGGGTTTTAAAGGTTTGTTTACGTCGTTTGTTTGAGTTTGGGGACTTATTCAGATTCCTACTAAAAGGCATTTATTGAACGTAGTGAAACTGCGAACTTTTACATAATTAAAATACCATTTGGGACGAAATCATTCAAAAACGAAAGGGAAACTTTCACTGTAGAGCGAAATAACGTCTTTTGTTTGCAGTGGTGCGTATACTTATGAGACTTGTTCACGCAATTTCACTTACATTCAGCTGTTGATTAAAACGTTTCAATATTTTTGGGTGAATTTTTACTTATGTAATGTATTGCAATATTCACAAATGGAACGAGTAAAAGTGTAACAAATCCTTTTGTTTTCACTTGCATATAGACAAAGTAAAAATTTCAAAAAAAATAATAATGCCTACATAAAGGGTGTTTTTTTTTAGGGGGTATAGAACTTTAAGTTGGCAACACTGTCTGATATCTGTGCCATTTTGATAGCTGTCACTTATTTTGTGTTCAGTTCGGTTTGCCATTTCATCATGAATTGACAACAAGGCGGCGCAACAAGCCACACAGAGCGTGTCACAATTGATTTATTGAAAGAAACGTTCGGTGAACGAATAATTTCATGTAATGGGCCCATGAATTGGCCTTCAAGATCATGCGATTTAACACCGTTGGGCTACTTTTCGTGGGGTTATGTGGTGTCTGTGGTCTGCACCGATAAGCCACAGACGATTGACGCTTTGGAAGAGAACAATCGCCACCTTATTACTGACATACAGCCTTTATTGCTGCAAAAAGTGAGAAAATTGGACTTTCCAATTGGACTTTCACCGAGTCAGCCGAGGTGGCCATATGCCAGAAATTATATTTAAATAAAAATGGTAAAGAATCATCTTTATAATAAAGCAACATTCATGGCAATTAACATCATTTAACTGTGTTTCATTTGAACCTAAAATTCTCTACCTCTAAAAGAAAAAAAACACCCTTTATATTTTAAATATATTTTAGGCATGTAGAATAAAATTGATTTGGCCACGATACATGAGGTCCCAAATCTGTACCTTAGAGCCAGACTAATGTAAGTCTAAAAATTGCGATTCTCCGTTTTTTGCGCATTGTATGTAGAATCCTGTTCCGCACCGAGCCATATGAACGTAATCCTAAAAATAAACTCCATTGTAATAATTTACCAGTATTAAAAGAGCTCGAGTATAATCCTTTGTATGCACCAAGCAACCGTTTTTCCTCTGTCTTGTAAAGTAGTGATTATGTGAATTACGTTAGTCTGGCTTTAAGGTACAGAAATTTACCTCTCTCTCTCTCTCTCTCTAACTGGCGCATGGTCAGATAAGTCTAGTGTGACTCTGATGAAGGTGACTCTTGTAAAGTAGCGGTTATGTGACTTACGTTAGTCTGGCTCTGAGGTACAGAAATTTACCTCTCTCTCTAACTGGCTGATGGGCAGTTAAGTCTAGTGTAACTCTGATGAAGGTGACTCTTGTAAAGTAGCGGTTATGTGACTTACTTTAGTCTGGCTCTGAGGTACAGAAATTTACCTCTCTCTCTGACTCATGGGCATATAAGTCTAATGTGGCTCTGATAACAAGATATCTGTCCAGTAGAGAGTTCGTTTCTTATTATGAAAGGGGGGGGGGGAGAAGAAGATTTCTTAAAAGTAACAACCGCATTACTTTATTTGAGAAACAAAAATGCTTCGTCTACCTTATTATATTTAAAAGGATTTGTTTATTCCTACGTCCATCAGAGGAAAGTTATACTTTCTACACACTTAACAAATTTTTCATGGCGTGAACTTAACTAAAGTATGATGCAGCAGCACCTAGTTATAGTATGATGCAATAATTTTATTCACTCTAACATTAAAGGATATCAGATTTTCGTAACTTAAAAATTTACGCATCGATTTTTTAATATCTGACCAGTAATGAGAAGATGTATTATTGAATAATTACAATCCGATGTATCTATTTTTTTTTTCAACCACTGTGGTTAGTTGAGCTATTTGCAGTTTTATTATACACTACTACAAAGCATTAGATAAAATTAAAACAAACAAAAAGTTATACAGTCCACAAAAAATAAAAGAGTGATTTTAATGTCGAAGCTGTTAATTTAAATGAAGTTATTCTTCCTTTAGCTCTATTCTAGTGTGAATAAGGTGAGACTCAACAAAAAGTGAAAAGTAAAAAGGATTAGATACTCACACCGTGCAAAAAACTCCAAGTGAACAGGAAAAAGAATTATTTAAGTTCCAAATATTTATACAATCTAAAAACAGGAAAGCTATTTAGTGATGCATGGGATCAAAAAACAGCGCAATCGAGCCTTTTGTTTCTTTCACTAAAAAACTACAAATTAATTAAATTTTTTTGAGTTAAATTTGCCAGAAATATTTTATTCCGTTGACATAAAGACAAGTATTTTTCTAACTAGTTAAGGGAAAAAAACGTTAACATCATCTTCGCTAGTATGTGTTACAAAATAGTATGATGTTTTCTAAAAGTGAAATGTTAAGGAAAAAGTTTTTTGCGTTTGTAATTATGATAAGCGGGTGATTTTTTTTTTCTTTTTATGCCAAACAATGTTGAAATATAAATTTAGTAATGCAAAATAATAAAATTTATATATTTTTTTCTGAAAAGAAAAACATTTAAGTTATTAATTTACAATGATTATTTCAGGTATGTGCTTTAAATTTTTCATCTTAATGGCAACGATTTACACACGTTTTAATGCACTAATGTAACTTTCAGTAAAATTGTCTTTTAGCTACATTGTATTTTTAAGGCTTGTGTTGTGGAAAGCTTTCAATCACAGAAGAACAAGAAAGTTAATATAATTATGATCTAAAATAATAACATTGACTGTTGTTACCATTCGAAAACTATTTTTGTTCTAGCGTCAGAATATAGAAAAAAGTAGTACCGACGATTTTTGCAATTAATAAATTTAAAAACTATAAGTGCTTTAAGCAAAAGTATTACGTAAATAAGCATCATCAAATTTTGACCCCGTCTCCCAAAACGTGCAACTTTTATACTAGTACCAAAACTAGAACCAGATTTGTAGTTCACCACAATCAGATTGATAAATTGACACATCTCGGCTTTGTTCAGCATGTTGCTCTAATTCAAATATATTTATATACCTAAAGCGAACCATCTAGTCTAGTTGTCAGAGAAGTCTGACTGCGGATGGGGAGGTCCTGGGTTCGAATCCTAGGTCGGACCTGGATTTACTTTCTCGCTCGTGCCCTTGTCCTTTCTTCGTGTGAATAAGTTCTTGTGAATGGTTGCCTTCCCTATAAATGGGCCCTTATGGCATGTGTATACTGTGGAAGTCGGACATCACAAAAAAATAAGGTACAGTAGGAAAAATGAAGCAGCGCGCCCCCCAAATTGCGTGCCTAGCTTGCACAAAACAACAACAATATATCTAAAATTATAAAAATGGTATTACGAGTATTTATAAGAATTTTTATGAACCAAATTTCTTGATTACATAAAAACAGTTTGTGGAAATGCTGTACACGGATTAATTTGTCGTTTTTTCTTTTCCTTTCTATGGGAGCCGGCTTAGAAAGTTTTCTCAAGCAAATAAAGTATAACAAGTTTTGACAAGGACAATAATTTTTTTTACATAGCTACAAGCCTTAAATATTTATTAATATATACATTTACACTAAATTATTTTTCTAAAAAAAAACTTATTTTCATTTCAATATCGACATTACCTTATCAATCGAAAAAGACGCACGCAGATTCGTAATAGAAGTTCAACCTAGTACAGAACAAAAAATAACCCTTTATGAGTCCGCTTCTCACGAAATTAAAAACAAGAAACCTTTAATGAAAGAGAAATTTAGTGTTTTAATTAATTGCTAATAATCAATTTTATTTGACAGTTACAGCTAAAACACAAATACAACTTTTCCTTCGCAATTTAGTTAAAAATATCTTCCTTTTAAAATTCGGGACAGCAAAAATCGTCATTTCCTTTAATTATCCCCCTCTTTCCATTTTAAAACTTCCGTTCAATTTCCAACTCTCGCAATCGATGCGAGCATCTTCCGAAATTGAAAAGTTCCCTCCCGCGCACAGAACGACAAGAAACATTCTATTCGAGCATTTCGTTCTAATTAGGCTGCAATTAATCAAGGAGCTCCAAGCCGAGCCCCCCTCCTACCCCCCCCCCCCTTCCCGCCCATTCACATTCGAGTAAACTTGAAAGAGGATTCTGCGCGCTATATACTGAGGGTCATAGTCGGTAATTATAAATTCATTAACAATTCTCCAGAAATGATTTTTATTTCTGGCAGCGAGCATGGGAAGGGTTAGGGGCTTTTTCAAAAATTCATTTTTCCGCATTGATTCCGAGATAATGATGATGTCGTTACTTGCAGTGAAAAATTAATTATGCTGCAAAAGAAACGTTTTCGGAGCTGTTTAGTAGCAGCAAAGAAAGGGCCGTTAGCTTTAGGAGTCATTATTTTCAATGTCAGGAGGAGTCTTTGCGGAGCAGAGTTGTTTAAGTACGTAAAGATGCATCGCGAACAAGAAACATCGACCTGATTATGGATGGCACTAATAATACAAAATACGAAACAGCGAAATGCATTTTTTAAAAGTAATTTATAAAACAAAGTAAGCAAGTAGCTTAATGATTACGACAAAAATACGGATTAGCTCGGATTACAGATAGTTCGGATTTTCAAATTGTTCGGATTTTCGAAAAATAACCAAGAAAATACCGTTTTGGAAAACAGTATGTCATCCAATCAAACAGAGTGGTTAGACATTATGTATGTACTGTGCACAACATACAGTACAGTACATCGCGCTATACGATATGTTATTATATTTTTTTAGACAAAAAAGAACTCATTACTTACTGAACGTATAGGAATATTTTTTTTTTTAACAAATGGATGCGCGTTCGGTTTTTTGACGTTTCAGATTTTTCATGTTCGTTTTTTTTCCGATTTGTGACATTTTATATTTTTGATGTTCAGAGTCTTTATTTTAACTGTATATATTTATTTAGTTCCTTTTTACTACTAAAGAAATCACTCTCCGCCGTCAATAGCGGCACATCTGAAAAAAAAATAGCTGTACGCAATGCAACTTTTAACTGATTTATTTTCAAGCCATACAGCACGCACGACACGTTTAGAGGTTATATTTACAGGTTGGCTATTTTAGTCTAAATGTATCGAGTACAGTTAACATTTGAAACAAAGTTCTTCTGAATCTCTACATACTATAAAACGAAGTCTCCAAAAAGCGTCTGTATGTTTGAACTTGCAAAACTCGAGAACTACCCGGCCAATTTTGCTGAAATTTTCACAATTTGTTCCTTTAAGCTCTGAGAAGGTTTGCAGGTTAAGTTCGAAAAGAATTCGATGAATAGTTCTTTTTTTATTCCAATTTAAGCCCAATTTTCACGTAAGTTCCCGAATATGGGAGTGGAAAATTACTTTCAAATATTAATATTACATATCGTTGGAAAGAGTAGAATTTCCTGCGTTTTACGCAATTTGTTTCAATTGTCTAACTTACTTACGGCGGGAGTTATTCGCATTTTTTGCTCGAATTTGTTTAGACTTAGCTGAAATTTAGACACTACTTTCTTTATTCAATCTATCAATAAAAAAGCGAAGGAATTGTCCCACAGTTTTCTCTTTGACACCATTCAAAAGAGCTGCTTTTTTTACTCCAGATCTAACTCGACTTATGGCCGAAAGTTTAACCCTCTATCTCCATTAGAAAAAAAGTTACAAGCCAATTAAATGAAGTTCAAAAATCTGTTCTCTATTCAAGTTTTTAACCATTTTATTTTGCGTTTCCACGGTAACGCTTTTTGAATCCATTGTTTATTTCTATCTTTCTCATTTTCAATTCTTAAACTTATTATATTTTGTGTTTCCATGGTTACGCTTTTTAAATCCATCTATCTCATTTTGATTTAATTTCTTAAAAGTATTTTAATATCTGTCGTCATTGTTTGGAGGGGAAATTTTGCATGATGTTTTTTTTTTATTTATGCCTGATTGTTAAATATACGTCACTTGACAAAATTTTTGTTTTTAAACTAGGCCGGGCAAAGCCGGGCAACGCCCGGCTAGTTACTTAAAATAAATCTGAATGTCTGGATCTCTGTCTGGATGTTTGTGACGCACATAGCGCCTAGACCGTTTGGTCAATTTTCCGAAAATTTCGCACAGAATTAGTTTGTAGCATGGGGGTGTGAACCTCGAAGCGATTTTTAGAGAATTCAATTTTGTTCTTTTTCTATTCCAATTTTAAGAACACTTTACTGAGCAAATTATCATAACGTGGCCGAGCAAATAACCATAACGTAGGCGAGCAAGCTACAATAACATGGGCGAGCAAATGAACGTAGCAAATTGGCGAAAAATTCATAATCCCTTATTTGCAAATATACAGGCTAATCAAATGACCTTTTTATTTTCTACTGCAGTCGACTCCCGCTACAACGCGATTCGACTTACGCGAAAGGGCTATAACGCGATTTTTTCACGAGTAACGAATTTTAGAGCTAACACGGATTTCTCGTCGACAACACGATTTTTTTTTTTTTGGAATTTTATTATGATTAGCTATTAAATATTGATTTCATAAATGTCATTACATCCCCTTAGCATCACTCAGAGCGTAAGTTCTCACACCAAACTATTTTACGCATCGCGTTGTTAATGCATCAAACAACCACTCACCATCTTTCTTTCTTTTTTTTTTCATTCTAATTATTAATGTTGATGAAAAATAATGATACCTTAGTGCGCTGTTTCATAAAAAATTCGAAGATGGGAAGAAAATGAAACTTTCTGCCAAAAAAAAAAGTTAAGATTCTTGATATGCTTGAACAACTACAAACCATCTACAGTAGCACGACAATAAGTATGAGTGAATCTTCCATACGTACAATCAAAAGTCATAACACAAAGATATCCGTAAAAGCTCAGAATTTAGTTTCCGTATTGAAGCTTGCAGAGTAGTGTCTAAGCAAAGTAAATACGTATTATGAAAATGGAAGCTGCTCTTGTACTGTGGATTAAAAAGATTAGAAAGAGAGGCTGTTGCCATAAATGGAAACGTGAAAAGAAAAGGCGAGCAATCGTTTTTAAAAATGTATTAAAAAAGAATAACGATCTGATCATGGAGATCTGATCATGAACCATAAATCATCACCATCTTTATTTTTCAACTCGTGAATATTTTTACTGTATCTACTGCAAAGTACTATTATAGTGCAGCATTTTATTAGTACTACATACAGTGCGTGCCGTATTGTTTTATTTTATTTCTTTCCCTCCTATTAATCATTCATTTGTGTATCTTAAAGTATTTTATGTTGAATAAAACTGCGTTTTTTATTATTTAAAAGCAGTAAAAGTTCAGTTCTTTATGTAAGAAACTATAGTATATAGTTGAGGAGTGCTTTAAATCAGTTTAAGGGGTGATCAACCGTGTCTAAAGCAATTTGTAATGTTTCTAAAAAAATTGTATATATACATTTTTCTACAACGCGAAATTTCGACTTGGAACGCATCCCTCGCGTAAGTCGGGATTCGACTGTACTTGCAAAGCCGTGCGGGTACCGCTATCTTCTTTATCTTTACTAATAATACAGCTGAAAGTCTCTCTGTCCGGAGGATGTCTGGATGTCTGTAGGATGTCTGGATCTCTGTGACGCGCATAGCGCCTAGACCGTTCGATCGATTTTCGTGAAATTTGGCACAAAGTTTATTTGTAGTATGGGGTGTGCACTTCGAAGCGATTTTTCGAAAATTCGATGTGGTTCTTTTTCTATTCCAATTTTAAGAACAAAAATATCATAAGATGAACGAATAAATTGCGAAATTATCATAACGTGGAACCGTAACATGGGCACAAGCCAATTGGCGAGATATGAAATTATCATAACGTGGAACCGTAACATGGGTACAAGCCAATTGGCGAGAAGATTCACTATACATTATTTGTAAATATACAGGCGGAACCAAAGGACCTTTTAATTTTTCTATTACGGGTACCACTAGTTTGAAATAAAAGTCAAGACTTGGAAAAATTAACGGAAATAAGCACTCTTGATTTTGCACTAAATATACAGGGTGTTGCAGCTAAAACTTTTCAGAATTTCTAAGAGGAGTAGGGAGCATCCTGACGACTCGAAATAATATAGCAATGCGGGGTAACCAATGCGTTCCTGAAGCGGTGATGCACACAGAAGCATCATAACGAAAGAGACCGTAACTGAAAAATCTTTTTTTTAACTTTACATGTTAAACAGCAAAAGGTACATGGTTCACAGTAAGTGTCGAGATTTTTTCCACCGGCTTCAATGCACACCTCACATTTTTGGCAGCCTGGAATACTCCCGGCATATAAAATTTTTTTCAGGTTTTGAAGTCATTTCCGACCCGCCATCAATATCTAACTTCGAACCGTAAGGATGCATTTTACCCTCTTAAGAGTTATGAAACTTTTAATTGGAACACCCTTTATATGATGTTAACCAACAAAGACGAGCTACCCCCACCTGGGCATATGCGTACGATTTGGAGAAATAATCTTGAATCACTGTTTAGCACAGTTCTTCAAACATACCTCGTCACTCAAAAACAAGAAATTTCCAACTTGCTAAAATATGATAGTCAGCTGGCGTCAATTTATAAGTAAGAAAAATGGAGTAAACCAGCATAAAAAGAAGTCTCCAAAAAGCGTGTGTTTATGTGAACGCGCATAACTCGAAAATTACCCGGCCGATTTCGCTGAAATTTTCACAGTATCATTCTTTCAGCACCGGAAAGGTTTGCAGACCAGTTCGAAAGGAATTCGATTTATAGTTTTTTTTTTCATTCCAATTTAGACCCAATTTTCACATACAATCCCAAATATGGAGGTGAAAAATTGCTTGCACATATTAATATTACGTATCGTTGGAAAGGGTAGATTTTTCCGCGTTACGCAATTTGTTTCAATGCTCTAACTTAACTATGGATGCGTTTATAGCTCGAATTTTTTTAGGCTTAGCTAAAATTTAGGCAATACTTTCTTCATTAAATCTATGAAAAAAAAGTGAAGGAATTGTCCCACAGTTTTCTTTTTTGACACCATTGGAAAAAGCGACATATTTTACTCCAGATATATCTCGGCCTATGGTCGAAAAATTAAGCTTCTATCTCGAAAGGAAAAGAAAAAATTTACAAGGCTTTTTAAATCAGTATCAAAAAATCTCATGTCCATTCAAATTGTTAACCATTTTCTTTCTCATTTTCATTTCTTAAACTTATTTTATTTTGTGTCTCCATGGTTACGCTTTTTTAATCCATCTTTCTCGATTCAATTTTTTAAAAGTATTTTAATATCTGTTATCAATGTTAGGAGGTGAAATTTCGCATTATGTTTTTTTATGTATTTTTTAAGCCCGATTGTTGAATATACGTCACTTGATACAATTTTTTTTTCTAGGTAGACCGGGCGAAGCCGGGAAACGCAGCTAGTATAGAACTAAAGGGCTTCGTACCCTGCTTGTTTCGCTCGCCAACCTGCGGTGGCTGACCAATTGACCTGCGGTGGCGCAACGTCGCTGACGGCGGGTAACAAATGATGACTTGAGTGCTTTTTTCCTTGGATTTCCTCAGGACATCATGGATATCCGACTCCTTAAGTTTTCGAGGAGTGAGACAGGGTGGAGTGAATTTCCCTAAATGTCTAGTATCCAAAAGTACCAGTATTGACCTGATATACTTTTAATAGGGTTACAGACATAGACACACATTCAGACCCGTACAGGTTTTAGGATATCTTACTGTTTTTTCTGGGATCAGATGTCTTACGGTTGCTCTGAGGCGACGATCCACGTTCAGAGGAGAAAGAGAAGATGGTGGATTAGAGATTTGTAGGCTTTACAGTCTACACTGCTATGGTGGCAAATATATATATATATATATATATATATATATATATATATATATATATATATATATATATATATATATATATATATATATATATATATATATATATATATATATATATATATATATATATATATTTAGCTACGTTTGTAAGGAACATCATCGTTGTAAAGCTTCCGGATTCGGCTGTTTTACTAGTTGAAAGACTATTTTATCTTTAGAAGTGGTACTAAGTGAAAAAAGCCATTATATATCTAAAGAAAATCTTAACGAACATATTGTGAGTCATTGCGTTAAAATGCTCAATACTCATGCTATTCTACTTGTGAATTTCTGTAATGGATATGTTATCATGAAAGACCTAAATCTGGTAAATGTTGACATTCTCTGTTGATTGTCAACATACATAAAGCAAAGACAATTGGTGAAAGACCGATTATTTTCGGTGAATCGCCTATGAATGTTGAGATTCACCAATTTCGTCTTTCAGGGTAACATAAAATTGCCACTATGACAACAAAATGCAAAAATAGAAAGTCCCAATTATTTCTTATTCTCTGTACGTTAGTAAAAAAAGCTATGAGGTCATATATATATATATTTAAAATTCTTTTCCCATAGTATATCCACTTTTAGTGATAATCTAACTGCATTAACTAAATGATATTTTTTACCTATAGCCCGGTTTCTACTGATGACGTTATCTGTGTACTTGTTTGCATAGAAACTTTCAAATCCTTATGGAACGGTAATTCAGCTGAAACCTAGGCATTTCCCCAACGGTCAGTAGTCCATCGTTTTGAACTGCGCAGAAACGATTATGTCTTAGTCGAGTTTGAAGAAATAGTGAAGCATATTCCGTGACAACTTGGTCAGTAAAATACAGTAGTTGCTTTATAGTCACACGCTTAACAATGCGGTAATTTCTAGTTTTAAAACAAAATTAAAATACGCTTTTAATATCCGAGGTTTTGTCATGGTCTGACGTGCGTGCGACGTTAAAACAAGATTCGTGTGTGTGTTGCAATTTCTTTCCAATCAAAAGTTTTTTTCACCAACTGCATTTTGTTTTTAGATATGTGTGCATATTTACTGTCAATCTGAATTACTGTTTATCGAATCTAAATTACGTTTAACATAATATTGAGTTTGGTTTTAAATTATGCAGTTGCTATTTTATGTTGTCATTATGTATTTCCTTTTACTTACAGTTAGACAGAACCAGTACTGTGTTTCTGGGTTATTCTAGAAGTTCATCGTCTTTTGGGCGATTCTCGAAAAAATGTCCCGCACTTAACGCTAAGTTTTTTATTTTATTCAAGTAACTATTAATTAACTATGGGATTAACTGTTATGCTTTGATATGCACGCATCGCTAAGCGTGTGATTGTAAAGCAAATATTGTATTGTAACTGACCAAGTTGTCTCGAAATAAGCACCAGAAATGGCCACTGCTTCAGAAGTGACCACTTTAAGGTTTATATTTTAAAAATAAGGATTCTAGAGGTCCCAGTGGATTCAAACTTGCAGGAGGTAGACCTCAGGCTATAGTGTAGTGGGCAGTTCAAGGAGGAGTAGGTAGAGCATCATGGAAAATTGTTATCAATTATTTAATACGGTCGCCTGGATTGTCGATGTTTTTCATCTGTCTTCTAACGCTTCTCCGTAACGAGGTATGTAAACATTGCGTTGTATTATGAATAGAATAATGCTCAAAAATAATATTTTTTGAGCTGTAATCATGTTATGAAATGTGAAACATCATGTTTGGAACATTTTCAACTCGAAATAGTTGCTTTTTTGGCTGAGTGTTTACCTGGCCACTACTGATACCAAAAAAGTTTGGAAATTCAAAAGTGGCCACCAAGTGGCCACTACTGAATCAGGAAGGTTTTTCATTAATCAACTCAGTTTTCCTTTTAATAGGTTGTAATCTCTTTACATAAAATCCTGCGTCATTTCTGCCATAATATTATTGTGTGATCTAGTAGTGGCCAACCGGTGGCCACTTCTAAACAGCAATATGGCTACTACTGACTCATGTACATTATATAATGGTCACTGATGGATCAAATTTGAGGTTTGAAAAAAAAAGATGAACAAATTGACATTCTGGCATTTTTTAAAAAAAGGACGATTAAGGAAGAGAAGGGCTATAATATGCTCATTGAGTTTCAAATAAGGTAATTGATAGTGTAGGCCCACAGTTTAAAAAAGCCACAAAAATACGCTTCACTGTGGCGACTGCTACTGCGTTTACCTCTACTATAGACAGGCCCAAGGCCCATACGTCCTGGCCTAGAGGCGCATATCACGGGGGGGGGGGAGAATATTCAATAGCTTGTTAGTTAAAAAAAAACATGAATTTGGCGCGTTAGTACAAAAGAGGAGAAACATTCTAATAGAACCGAGAGAGAGATTGCAATCTGCTTGCTGAACAGGTAAAAAAATGAAGGGGGAAGGGCATAATGCTTTATCGAAGTTATCCCTTTTCTAAGCAAAGCAGATAATTTTTAATTTCTTAAGCAATCATTTCTTGAAAATACAGATTTGTTTAAAGTAAAACACTTATTAGAAGTAAGTCACACACAGTAAAATTAGAAAAGGCCATGATATATAAAATTCAGTTATAACATTTGTTTATGGAACAATTTTTCTCGTTGGTAGTCTAAATCATGTCAGTAAGTATGTGTTTTGCAATTTATAATCTATTGATTCATATTTATTTATGACTGCTAATAGTCAGGGACGCCCAAAATGCAAATTTTTGGGAAGAGGGAAATTATCAGTTTACCGGATAAAACTCCAAAGCTTACCGAATAAAAAATAGGAGCATGGTACTACTAGTAAGTTTTCTAAATTATCTGTGACTAGCAATAATTTAGTAGTTACTAAAATTATGCTTACAATAAATAGCATAAATAATCAGAAAAAAATAAAATATTAAAGTTCTTAAAAAATAGTTTAACAAACAATATCAGATATTTACTGCCAAAGTTTTATGATAGGTTACAAGTGTTGTAAAATGTTGTCCGAATTTGTAAAATATGTAACATTTACGGACTTTTTAAAAATTTTACCTTTGAAAATTCCCTGATTTCTTTATTTTATCAATGACAAAACGTCCGTAATTAATTCTTCAGACCAATTTTATTCTCTAAAATCTTCATTAACTTAAGACATAGCTGAGAATTGGTGATGATTTTTATGAGTCTCTTGAATCAACACGGATGACTTAAAATTTTTGCATCGAATGCAATCGGCAAAATTAGAAGTCTAAAAGTCCTCAACTACACAATAAGACATATAAGGAGGCTTAAAAATAATGCTAAATACATAATTATAAATGTCCAAAAGGTAAAATTACAAGGAAAAGAAAAATCAGCGAGTATAAAGCAATCGGATTTAGAAATGTGTGAAAAATTGGGGTTAACACGTAATAGCGTAAAAAATGACCAAGATGCGTAAGTTTAAGCTAATGTGTAGAATTCGATAAATATGCATGTTCTGGAACTCAAAATCCATGACCAATTGTCAATTTCCATGATTTTTGAGCACTTTTTGCCGAAAATCATGACTTTCCATGACCATTTTTGATCATAGCCGAAATCCATGACTTTCTAGGTGAATGGACACCCTGCCTTTAGTAGTATTGAAAACTTATGCTACCAATTTCCTATAACCATTGATATACCTTAGTAAGTTGTAGGAAACAAATTGTCCTAGAATTACATTGAATTGTGTACTTACTATATTCTTATGAACTAGTGGTACCCGCACGGCTTTGCCCGTAGTAGAAAAATTAAAAGGTCTTTTGGTTCGCCTATGTATTTACAAATAATGTATGGTGACTTTCTCGCCAATTGGCTTGCCCATGTTACGGTTCCACGTTATGATAACTTGGTAATTTACTCGTCCATCTTATAATTTTGCTCAGGAAAATGTTTTTAAAACTGGAATAGAGAACGAACAAAATTGAATTTTCAAAAAATCACTTCGAGGTGCACACCCCATGCTACAAACTAACTTCGTGACAAATTTTATGAAAATCGGCCGAACGGTCTAAGCGCTATGCGCGTCAAAGACATCTAGACATACAGAGATCCAGATATACAGACAGACAGATTTTCACCTTTTTTATTAGTAAAGCTGATTTCTTAGTGATAATGATTATTCAGTTCATACTTACAACAGTTCATATGTAGAATACTTATATAAGTACATTCATTTTCTTTCACTTTATTTTTTACATTAGCGTACAAAAAATACAAATTTTCTACTAAAAACTTTTTATTTTATCCTAAGTACGTATGTACTTTGAAGAAAGAAATGTACAATAAAAATGTGATTAATATGTTGGTACTTAATGTAACTATCACATTGAACCAATTTTATCCATCAGTTATTTGAATTTAAAGTGAGTAATGTGAATTCTAAGGAAAGGATGTCAGATGGCCACTACTGACTCATGCATGTGGCCACTACTGAAAATCTCAGATTTTGGAGTGGCCACTATTGGATCAAATTTGAAGTTTGGGAAAAAATGGATAAAAAATTGAAATTCTGGCATTTTTAGAAAATGGGACGACTTGGGAATAGTTGGGCTATAATACGTTCATTGAACTAAAAAATTGGAATTGATATGTAAACGTTGAATTGATATGTAAATGTATCCACAGTTTAAAAAAGGCATAAAATATGCTTAACTGTGGCCACTACTAGTGCGTTACCTTATGCGTCACTATTTCTTCATACACGACCAAGACGTAATCGCTTCTGCGTAATTCAGAACGATACTAATTTCTAATTATCTGTCCAACGAAAAAAAAAAAGTCTTATTGCTGAGGTAAGTTGATATTAAGTGAAACGAAGTACCTTTGTTAGGGGAAATACACAGAGCTCTAAACGCAGTTATTAACTAAAATTACTTCTGTCTTTTGCTCTAATGCTCCTCTTTAATACACTATCCACCAAGGGGTTTCGTTACCTGTGATTGGCAAATGGTTACAGCAATGACCCAACCATAAGTCATCCATTGAGGGCACTTAATTCTAGACTAGCTATAGTGTTGCCGTTCATATTACTTGGACATTTAATTATTCAAAGTGCTTTAGTCCCATAGCAGGTAAGCGACAAAGAGAACCATTAGTCGAGTGTGATAAAATTACCCTATTAGCCAGCGGCGGTGTTTAGCATGTGCGGACTAGAGTGCGAACTAATTGACCGCATGGGAACCTGCATCTCTAGGGGTGTTGGGGCCTACCCATAATTAGATTCAGGCATAAATGCAGCTGTCCCACCATTCCCAAATCTCCCCAAAATTAAAAATCATGTATTCTTTCACTCCAAAATTAAAGTTCCGCATGTCCTACTCATAAGTTGTAAAAAATCTTTCATTGTAAAAAGGGAATCGAATAATGGAGAAATAAAATGCATTTCTGTTCCGACAACAAACGTTTTAAAAGGAAGAAATCACTCATTTTCTCGACAATATTTCTATCCGAAAAATTTATGCATAGCATTGTACATGTATCGTCCCATTGTACGTTCTCTGGAATAATCTTTTTCTTATTTATTACCGTTTTACATTTTCCCGAATAACAATAATGCAAATATCTGCAGAGAAATTCTTTGTTGCAGCCAAAATAGCATAAAACAGAGCAAAATACGAAAGGGTGGAAGGGGAAAAAAATTCGAAATTCGAACGCATAAATATGCCAGAAGACGAAAATGAGATGCAATAACAAACGTAGTAGATAGCATTCTGAAAATTCTACTGCAGTTTAAATAAGCGAAAAAAGAAGAAAGAAAAGAACAGCAAACGATAAAGTGGAAAATAAAACATTATTTTTGCTTTCTTATAACCCGGTAAAACTCTTAAACAACAAGAATAAAATAAAAGGCCGAAAACCAAATGATACAAAACAAAAAAACTTCTTTTCTCAAATCTGCTAGCTCTATGTTTGCAGATATTAAACTTTATTGGCTTTCTAAGAAAGATTTAAGGCCGTAATTTAAAGCGTCAAGCTCAAACAAAAGTGTGCTTGCGTATAAAAGCCGTAAAAGAAATTTATGGATCACAACACTTATTGATCGGGAAGCTATGCAAATTAATGTCAAGTCAAACGTTACGTCATTGGCTGTGGCTCCGCCCCCTTATTTCTTTCGTCTTCTTCTCGTGAGTTGTGCTTTTAGTATTTATTTTCTTAGCTCTTTACAGGCAGTTCGGAAACCTATTAAAAGCATTAATTTATCAATTTGTTTTCCGAAGGGAATGCTTAAAAGGTGCCGAAAATGCATTTAATGACACTTTTTTTTCGTTATTATTTAAAACTGCGATTGCGCCTGCCGTAAAAGCCGGACGTAATTACAGACTTTAATCTTGTTACGAAACAGAAAGTTTTTACCTCGCTTTTATTACTGAGATACATTTTTCTCATCCTTCTTCCCACACATATTTACTGTTTTTAGCTAATAACTAAATGAAGAAATGGCAAAACATGATTACAAATACATGTGTAAGCCCCAAAATGTTCAGTTAAGTTATGGGGCGTTATTTTCTCTTGCGCTTGGAAAGAGCCAAAACCATCACACAAAGCATGTAGGGAAAAACTGGGAAAATTCTTCAGTCGTCAGTGGCCGGTAACGACGACTTTATTGGTAGCCACTTTTTTGAAATAATGATCACTTTTTATTTTACTAAAAGTGAACACATCTTTAAAAATTTGTTGTAGTTAATAATCTTTGGAAATGTATTACTTATGTGGCGTTTTGAATGATGATATTTTAATTGCTATTTTTTTTAATAAGTTGCCCTGCGGTTGGTGGTGACAACTAATCTAGAATGTTAGCCAAATAAGAGAATGTTTGACTCTCATTCTTTGTCCAGTAGAAACTACATCAGTAACACGAATTGCGGCATATTTAAAAATTTAGGGGATCGATCTGTCTGTAAATAATTAGACGATACTCCGATTCAAAGAAGTAAACAAAAATGGAGTCGTATACCAAAGGTTATTCAAATGAAATAAAAATCTTATGGAGAAACAAGTAGGCAGAAAGAAAAAAAATTTTTTGATCAATCACTTTGCTTATTGTTCTCATTTGACTGTTTTGATGTTTCTATGATTTTATTTCCCCCCCCCCCGTCTCCCTCTGCAGCACCACCGTCGACCAGCCTCACGATGCTGCTTCTCTAGAGAAAGCAGTCTCCAGGTTGCGTCTATATCCTACACAAGCTTACATGCACACACACACTCATGCCTGCACACAGGCACACACGCCTACATACATACATACGTGTGATTGTGGAAAACATAATTTGAATTCCAGTTGACAAAATTCAATTTTTTATTTTTTATTTTTTATTTTTTTTTTTTTTTGTCTTTTGTGTAAAATTTTAAAAAAAAAGAAAAAGAAAACAGAAGGTTGAGCTGATTTTGACTCTTAACCACCTTACATAATACTGAATGCTTTTCATTCCAATTTAAAGTATAAAACTTAACTCATATGTGCAAAACTTGTTGTCTAAGCGTGAAAAAGGGATTCATTAAAAAATCAATATGCATATATAGTAAACTCCGCTTATCCGCGGAATAAAGGGGCACGGTAATTGCGGATAAGCAAATTCTCGGATTATCCGCAAATTAGGTAAAAGTTTGCCAGTATATGTAACAGTTTAAAAAGATCAATAACACTCGCATGCACATAAACTATAGGTAAAACGATAAGAGTGTATGTAAAAAATGCATGCAAAAGCTAAAAAAGCTCATTATTGCAAACGGATTACTCACGCACGTGCGCAAATCGTGAAAGCAAATTAACTACGACAGATAACTTAGGTTACATAAAAGCAGGGGAGCCGGAAGAGTCATTTTTTTTTCAATACTGGTCCGGTCACTTATTCATGGACGTAAGCAGTGTAAATCCAAAAAGTAGTAAGTAGGATAGCTTAAAAAATCAATAAGTAGTGAAGATCAATAAGTAGTGTAGGCAGAAAATAGTGGATCTAAAAACAAAGTTTCAACTAGTTAGGTTTCCATGCACATAAAAGGTTTGTTGTCACTAGAAGCGAGGTGGAAGAAAGCAATAAGAATGTCTAAAAATAAATTTTTCAGTTATAAGTAGGGATTGCAATACCAGACCAAAAATTCAATACTGGTATTCGGTATTTTTAAACTTATACTGGAATACCGGTAATTGAAACTTTTCAAAAAATGATTGAAAACATATTGTTTTGTTAACTCGTTTCATAATTTAACAAAGATTGTATTATTTATGAAAACGTATTGTGAACAAATAAAAAATGAAGAAACTAATGTCATAATAAAAAATTAATAATGGTAAAAAAAAGGAATCTTTTGAATTGTCTCTAAAAAAACAGCCTGGTGCTCGCTTTAGTGCTTAACTTTTCAACAGTTGAAAATACTTTTCTGAATTCACATAGGTCAGTGGTACTGTTAATGCAAGATACACAACAATTGTCTGGAAGTCCTTCATCTTGAAATAATTCGGTCTCTTGCGTGTTGTTTTTGGGTTAATCCTTTCGTGTGTATGTGTGTGTTTCTTTTGTATTGTGTGTATTATTACTATTAGTTTTGTAATTTCTTTCAGAGAGACGATACTTTTCCAACATTTACATCATTTTCTCTTGAACAGAAGAGAGTTGTGCTTGCTTTTTATTAGCCTTTTGGTACGAAATTTTCAATAAACTTGACTAAATTTGACCTTGTTAAGTTTCTCTTATTCACTTTCGCTTTTTTTTTTAAAAATTCTTTACAATTATAATTATGTAAATAGTATCTGAAAAGAAGTTTCAATTGATTATGCTTTACCTCTATGCAAAGTTTCAAGGCACTATATAATTTTTAAATATATTCTTGCCAAGAAAAAGTCAAATAGCGAGACAGGACAACAAACCAATACTGATGACAACAAATTACCATTTGTCATGCGAACAAGAAAAAGTTTTTGACAAAATTTAGTACAGTTGAGACAAATATTTAAAAAGAAATTATAAAGTATTACTGCAATTGATGGTTGGAATACATTGTTCATAAAAGAAATGCATTCAAAATTACACTCTAAATTAACTTTCACAAAAAGGGAAGGTGAGTGATTAGGGAAATGGAAAAAATAAAAACATGGTGCACATAACGGTACGAAAATGCGATTCATGTCACCATCAGTAATGACGATATCATTTAGCAATCTTCCCGCTACTTTTGTTTAAGGATATTACTTTGTGCTTTTGAAGCCAAATTTTTAAATCAATAGATTGAATTAGTTCCGTATCATGTAAAAAAAAGTTACATTTAATAAAATATAAGTAGATATTTTATGGGGGGGGGGGGGTTAGCGTCAAAAAATTAACTTTTTTTTACGATTTTTTTTTTAAAGAAAAGGATTTGATAAATTTTACTAACACCTTTTGTGTCTTATTATGCATGGTTTTAAGAATATTCCATAAATTTTTAATCAAAAAATATCCACAGATAAGCCGTTGACAGAGCTTTTAGCGAACACCTTTGGAGAAAGATGATTTGCGGTGTTCACTGTACTTCAGCTGACATTTATCTGAAGTCAAATTCTATTTGAATCTAGTCAAAATATTAATTAATCCTCCCCCCTACTTTCTCAGATCTTTTTTTGTTTGAATTGAAAATTTTTGGCAGCCATTTGAAGTTTAAAGTGCTATTTTTGGCAAAAAAATCCGGCTATTTTGTTAGCAAAAAACGCATTAAAAAAAACTCAAACTCAACGTAGAGGAGACGTTTTTTATATGCAGAATGTGTGTACAAAATTTGAAATGGATCGGTCAATTGGTTTTAAAATTGGAGTGAATAGCGACTTTGAAAAATTGGTTTTGAGAAAAACGCGTTTTAAGTTTTAAAAGCTAAGAGGCATCAATTCCAGCTCCATAGAAGACAGTACCTGTAGCAGCTTCGATTTCCTGAGCCTTTTCTTTTTTCATTATTCATATTATATTTAACTAATCCCAAGCAAGCAGCACTGACATTCTGAGCGTCCGCAGCTGTCAGAATAGCTACATTCCTCGGCAGCTGTCGGAGCTGCAGTTTGAAGGACCGGAAACTAAATACTTGCTAACTTTGAGAATTTTGCTCGAAACGACTGGAAATTTTGGGAACATATTTTTGAAATGTTTAACTACAAGACGAAACAAAAACGAAAAAAGACTTTTTGAAACTGCAAAACCCTACCCCTCCCTTAATAAGTTAAATTGAAAAGTCTTTTATTTGAGGCTATTTATTATTTTCAGCTAATACCGAAAATACTAGTACTTTACTTCAGTAAATATCGGTATTACGAAATTCCAAAATTACTCGGAAATACCGATATTTAATATACCAGTATACCGGTACTGCAATCACTACCTGAAGTTTAAAGTGTGTGCATTTATTCAGAAAATAATTAACATGTTTCATGATCTAAAGTAGCAAAAAATATTCCAACCTTGGACAGCAGTGTAAAAGCACATATTCTGAATGTTAAGTTTGTGTAAGATGATTTGATTCACTCTATTTTTAAAATATAGTAAGAACATAAAGCACTATGTTCAACCTTGAAGGCATTAAAAAGTAATTTGAAAATATATAAATTAAAAAAATCTATGTATTCATAGAACCGAAAAACAGATTTTCTTTTTGAAATCTCTATTGTTATAGAAACAATCAATATTTTAAGAGCGAACCAATTTCTACTGGATTTAACAGGAACGACAATGCATTTGAGCCACACATTTAATACAAAATCTAAAAATAAATGCGCTGTTACAAAAGATAAGCAACTGGTTGAAAATAGTAATTTAAGCTCCATAATGGTGTATATTTAGATAACAGATTTCATGATTTTTTTTTAAATAAATAAATGAATGGAAAAACTATAAACGGTTCACAGATTCATACGGAAACTAAAGACCGAAGGGCAATTTTTAAGTGTTTAAACTTATACATTTAAAAATTGTCATTTTTCGCTTTCAATTACGTGATTTCTGGTAAACTAATAGCAAACAGCCTACAACGAGCCTGTGCAACATTTAAAAAACATAAAGTTACAAAAATCTGCAATTCAAATAAAATAATACCTACTTACCCTCTAGAAACATTTCCGTTAAAATTTTTGTTGATGTTTTTCCTTTAACGAATCACTACGTCCCGCCATAAAATATATTTTGGAAATAAATTTCTAATACATAAGTATTTGTGTAAAGTAGAATTTCAAATTCGAAAATACCAAATAAAAAAGTTAAAATAAAATCAAATAAAATTTACGAAGATAATTATCATTGAAAAGGAAAATTTTAGAACGAATGGCGTAGTGGTAAACAAAGTTTGCTATTGTTGCTATCATCAAAAAACAAGCTTACAAGGTCCTTTGCACTATTCGACAATCGTTTCGCAGTCTAACCTACTCAGGTTCTTGCGCCAATAAACTGAATAGAACCAACCAACCAACCAAGCTTACAAGTATTGATTTCTATGTCTATGATATTTGACTTGAACATACTCTTGCAGTAAATAAATTTAAAAACAAAAGAGAATATAATAAAGAAGATTTCTTTGTTTTATTATTCACTAGAAATACCCACACGGCTTTGCTTGTAGTAGAAAATTAAAAGGTCATTTCGTTCGCCTGTATATCAACAAATAATGGATGATGAATTTCTCGACAATTTGCTATGTCAATTTGATCGCCCACGTTATGGTAATTTAATCGTCCACGTTATTTTAATTTGCTCGTCCGCGTTAGGGTATTTTACTCGTCCATGTTATGATAATTTGCTCGGTAAAAAGTTCTTAAAATTGAAATAAAAAAAGATCAAAATCAAATTTTCGAAAAATCGCTTCGAGGTGCTCGTTCCTATGCTACGAACCAACTCTGTGCCAAATTTCATGAAAATCGGTCGAACGGTCTAGGCGCTATGCGCGTAACCGTCATTCAGACATCCAGATAAACAGACTTTTAGCTTTATTATTCGTAAAGAATTCTAGTACTAGTATGAGACTAAATGCTGTTTTCGAAAATCAAACTTTATCGAATTGTTTAAAGCAGAAGGGAAAAAAGCTGTGCTTTTAGCCACTTTATGCGGTCCGATATACACAAATATCGTCAAATTGTGCAAATTTTGTGAATCATTAAAAAAGCTTTTCCGTTTTTTTCAGCTTAAAAGGACGTTTGAATCTTGTTTTTATCTCAATTATAACGAAATATATAGTTATTTTTGTTACTTGCGTTTAATTAATATATAGGGTAAGTGCTGAAGTAGTCGGCTAATAGTCAGCCACAAGAACATAAAACTGCTTATAAATAGAATATGTATAACTTAAAATCGGATATAATTCATTCTCACATTCCTTTACCTGTCCCCAATTATCATCCAACAACAGTGAAGTTGTAAGTACGTTTCATAAAGTAGTAATGAGTCATTTTTTTTTGTAAATGGTGTGCCCATCATCCTAGTTTGCGATTCTGCTTATTTTTTTTCTTAAGAAGACACATCATCTTTAAATGTTAAGTACCCTTTTTTTTTTCGTTCTGATATAAATTTGCTTTTACTTATGTTTGAATGGATAATATAACATTACGTTTCAATTAAAAATTAAACTCCTTCTTCGACTCAAATAATTTTTAAAGGGGTAGCCGACCACTGGGTACTGAATTCTTATGCATTTCCTATAGCCAGCCATGGCGGATTGACCACTAGTTCCATGCTGTTTTGTTGATCTCCCAGTAGTCAACTGCGTATCTAATGTGGATTTTCTAATGTTCACCAAATACTAATTAAAATAAAGTATTGACACAGCGGCAATTTAGCAGTTTTGAGAAAAAATTCCCTTTTTAATGTTATTTCTTCTAAAGAAAATGTTTAAACTTTCTGCCTAAAATTTTTTTCGACAAAAGGCGGTTATTTCGTCATTTTATTGCGTCTAATGCTGATTTTAACTTAGAATTCTTGAAAACCCAGTGTTGTAAATTTAGTCCATCGTTGCGTTTAGAATAAATATTCTATTACTTAACATGTCATTACCAAATGGTGATTTATGGTTTTTCTTATCAAACCATCTTACGTTTAAGCTTTGATTTTACTGAGGCTAATTATTTCAAATGTTGGTAACACTTTTTATTACCGCTTTTCCATAACTAAATATTTATTTCCTTGGGTTTTCTTCTCTAGGAAATCGAAACTTATTTCTTGTTTAAAATAATGCTGACTTAGCTTCGAAACTGCATTACGTGGCTACTAATTCCATTTTAGTTTATTCATCGTTTACTAATAATCTTGTAGAAGACTGTATGATTATCGTCATGACACCCCAAATGTGTGAATTTCAATTTACCTACATACAGGCCCGTCATTTGAGCAATCAATGGCGAGGGGGGGGGGGAATTATTGTACAACATAATGAAGTTATACATTTTTTTTTTCTTTTCAAATGGACTGAATTCATACCCTTCTCCTCCCCCCTCGCTGAAAAACTTTGAAAATACGGACGAGTTTATATAATTCATCTTACTGCAGTTCGTTCACAACGAAGTACCATTGTTTTTAATGATAAATTTTGCTTTAGACGTGACCTTAATCTTTTAAGTAAAATAATTTTTACTTTTATTGTTTTGAGGTGAAATTATTTCCAAAACTACAATTTTAATCTTGTGTTCCGTATGTTGAAGCTTCGTTCTACTGAACTAGTCTACTGACTAGTCAAATGTCAATCATATCGATTAATAATTCGCTCTTTATAGGTCATGAATTCTATCAACTCTTTCGTTCAGTCTTAATGTTAACAAAAATAGTTAACACTGAAACCTTTTTGTGCCTGGGGGGGGGGGAGAGGAAGTCCAAATTGTCATGTTTTAGAAGTTTTCAAAATGTTCCCCCCCCCCAAAAAAAAAAAAAAAATCCGGCGTAACCCGGGCCCTTTCCATTCATTAAATTTCTTCTTTCGCAGCATATGATATCGTTTTAGTCAATGACGTAAAACAGGGAGTTTCAAATTTTCAGGCTCTGCAGCCCCTTTGAAGACTGACATGAGCTCACCCCCCTCCCCATCCGTACGTGCTTAAGACAAACAATCAAATTAGAAACTGGAGCTGACATGGATAGCTGAAAACAAGTAAATAAGGAAAAATACAGTTTCACACACAAAATTTAACTCAACTGTTCAAAATTTTATTTTAAACAGCTTATTTCTAGAATATATGAAATCCAAGATAAAAAGAAGGAAATACAATTTTTTGAGGTAATTTAGGATCCAAGTGAAGTTGACGCGCACATTAGTCACGTTCACAACATTAATGAGAGGGTTGATTTTATCTTATCTAATACACCCTAACTCCTCCCCCCTCCCCCGTCGCCTTGATATTCTTTCGCACCTCCCCCCCCCCCTCTTAGGTGGAGAACCGTTGATGTAGAAGATAAATAATAAAAAACAATATTGCATGAAATGCATATTCAAACTAATTGCAGTTTAGAAGATAATTTAAAGATAAACGTTATGAAGACATCCAGAATGCAAAATTCTTCTGTAATTACTGGAATAATAATTTTTTTACGTACACTGCTAGGCTGTAAGTTTTGCATTCAATTTTGTTCAAACTTATTCATTTACACCTCATAAGAGTAACGAAAATGAAACGGCCGACTACTGGCTCATGCATGGCCGAGCACAAGGTTTCTATGGTCGACTACCGGAGAATTTTCTCGCATTAACAATAGCTTGGTTTAAAAAAAAAAAATATTTTTATTCCAGAAACAAGTTAGTGAATCATTATCAGAAAGGTACAGCCTAAAGGTTAACATTGTTTTTGTTGTTGTATTGATAGCTGAAATTTATAGGTTAACAAAACTCAACAACTGATCTCTTAAATGGCCGACACTGGAGCTTTTACCCTATTTAACTTTAAAACGTTTAACGCGTTTTTCTCCATGATGCAGTTATTCCCGACTTTCTGCATTCAAACTCTTATAAATCAAGAGCTGATAAAGATGAAGTAGTGAAATTTGGAGCATATCTTTTTCAAACAGTTTGCTTTTTTTTAATTCAAAAATTTTGAAAAAAAAAAGTTTATTGCAAAAAATACGATATATAAAAAACAATATCTTTGAATTTTTTGAATTTTTCCTCCAAATATTTTGAATTAAAATTTTTTATATCGCCGAATAAAAATTAAAGCTTAGATATTTGTGCATAATTTTTTGAAAAAAAAATTGAGTATTGACCAAGAATGCTTTGAGTTTTAACGATTTAAAGTAACCCCATTTAAAGAAATTAAATTTAAATAAAATTAAAAAAAATATATTTATGTTATGATTTTTGTGCTTATTAAATAGATGGTGAGTCAGTGCAAAAAATTTCAAAACTCTGAACTGTTTAATATTTGTTTTTCAAAATGTGTCCCAGACCACTTTAACTGAAATCGTAAAGGAAAGACCGGTTAGCGGTTTAAATTATTAGTAATTTCGAAAAAATATGTGCTCTCGTACAAAAACAGTACAACTCGTACAACTTTTCAAAGCCCTGTTCACTTTAAATTATTAGTTTGCATAAATATTTAAAACTCACATAAAATTGACTAAAGTGACAATAAGAAGGGAAAATACTGTAGACAATAACATCCCACCAAAAACATTCTGTAAAAAACTAGCCAAGTCTCGATGGAGCTGCTTGTTTATCTCTAAAAAGTAATGAAATCTAGACAAAGTCATGACAAGTCTAAGGTTCCTTACTGCGATTTCTTTATTATTATAGTTAATGTTGTGTGACTTGGCCGTTAAACATTCTTTATACGTTAGTGGATACAAGTCAATTTTGTTTATACACATTTTCCAAGTGGCAATTTTCCATCGTCAACGGGTAGCGGTTCTGGCGACAGATTGGTGCAATGGTGTCATGGAGCACCTGGTTTTGTACCCTTGTGTACCCTTTAACGGCCAAGTCACACAACATTAACTATAATAATAAAGAAATCGCAGTAAGGAACCTTAGACTTGTCATGACTTTGTCTAGATTTCATTACTTTTTAGAGATAAACAAGCAGCTCCATCGAGACTTGGCTAGTTTTTTACAGAATGTTTTTGGTGGGATTTCACTTCTTTTTGTAGAAACATTTAATTTGTGCAATGTTCGAGTAGATTTAAGTTAGGCTAGATTAAATTAGAAGATGTGTCCCACTACGTTGGACTTTTGCAATGACAGTCGATTTTTTAATGCACCAATAGTAGAAGGGGGCATTACCATATCTCTAATACAGCTGAGGGTTCTTCATTGGATACTTCAGACTCGATTTTTGACATCAAATGAAGCAGCCCACCAAGTTGAATATTTTTTGTAAAGGCGGTATGTCGATCGCTAATAGTTTGGTTGGGCTCTTGTGTTTTCTAATCAGGGTCACTCCAGATCTTCGATTAGCCTAGTTTTTATAGTTTTCCCTTTATGTGGCCATTAAACCCTAACTCTGTACCAAATTTCACCTCTCTGAGTTTATGGGAAGTACTAGTTCTATTTTGATGATCATGAGTGAGTGAGTGTCATAAATGCGAAACTTTGCTTTCGCTTAACTTCGGAACTAAATGACCTACAGACTTGAAATTTCGGATTTTAAGTATGTGATTATAGCTTACTGGATAACGAAAATTTCTGCGTTCTGGTCTCATCAGAAGGTTCTCAAATAGGGGCCTGAAAATGCGGCGAAATGGTTCCAGTAAAGGATGGTACGGCAGTGTTTGCTTCGCGCTCGACTTGGTGGGGGCACTGCCGTGCCCCCCGATGTACAAAAATATCTTTTATGTATCAGAACTTTTTCCGATGCATGGACCTGCATTGATATAAAAGCAGCACCCCCTGCTCTCTAAGTACCTATTTCTAAATTTTGTCAGATCTCATTATATATGGTTGTACTTTTCTTTGAGGGTTTGTCTCTAAAATCGGAGTTTTGAACAGCGTTTAATAAACGTACTTGGAAAAGTGTCAGTTTTTTAATGCAATTTTTTTACTTTATTATTAAATTTACGCTGTGGATATTTTTAAACACTATCTTTATTTAAGTATGTTTATTACCGTTCCTTGCGAAATTGTTCATTCGTTATAACTCTGTGTGTATGTCCCATTTTTTTTACAAGGTTCTAGTTGCATAATACAAATACGTTCTTTAGTTCAAGTTAACGTTGAATGGGATTGAAAATTTAATAATTTGAGTATTTAATGTAAAAGATAGCAAATGCAAAAAGTTTAGAAATGGGTTACTTTTGCGGAGTTGTTATTTTTTGTCCTTGCAGCAGTCTGCAAAAGACAAAAACAAATCGTAGTCCTTGCTAAATAATTAGTTTTTTAATTCCTCTAACCTAATTGTAAATTGCTTATCTTGGTACACAGCATGCGACTGATGTTTTCTGAGGGTCGTCCACCACTCTTTGAGGGCATTCAGGGAGGGGGGTCGAAGTTTGGGAAATCGCGACTGTTTATGACAGAGTGAAGAGAAGGGGTAACAACAGATGTGATTCCACACATTCTGTATGAAATAAAAACATTTTTTATAGCAATATGTTTCTGAAATATAGTGTGACTAGTGATCGAAATATCGATATATCAGTATACTGAATACTGGTATTTCGAGTTATTATGCAATCTTGTAATATCGGTATTAACTGAGGTAAAAAACTGGTATTTTTGGCATTAGCAACAAAAAATGATTAGTTTTTAATTAAAGAGTTATTAGACTTGCTAATAAAATAGCTCATGTTGTTTTAAATGTGCTTTTCTATAAAGTAACGCAAAGTAACAACGTCTAAAAAGCACAAATTCGCAGATTACTGCAGACATATGTTTCGGCGTTTCAGGGAACGCCTTTTTCAATGCAAAAATTAGTGAGCTTATAGACAAAAAGACATCCGACAAAAGCCAGATTTTGTCGGATGTCTTTTCATCCAAAAGCTCACTACGTTTTGCATTGAAAAAGGCGTTTCCTGAAACGCTGAAACATATGTCTGCAGTAATCTGTGAATTTGTGCTTTTTAGACGTTGTTACTTTACGTTACTTTACAGTTCAGCAGAAAGGTATTTATTTATCTTATGTGCATTTCTATTTCGATGAAACAGCATCAAAAGCAGCAATCTATTGATATAAAAATTGTTTTCAAAGAATCCGAATTAATGCAATATCAATAAGTAAATGTAGGGATAGGAATACAATATTTTTATCAATGATAGTAAGATGAAACGTATTTTCGTGCGTTTATGTGCACCATGTGTTTATTTCCTCCACTGCCCTGATCACTTTTATTGCCGTACTGCAATTTGTGTTATTAATTTTGAAACAACTCTCTACTGTACTGAGTTTCGAGTTTTCGAATTTCTTTTCTGTTAGTAGAACAAATGGTAATTTCTTGTCACTGGTATTGGGTTTTTGTTCTGTCTCGCTATTTAGTTGTATACAAAGCACTATAAAGTATTTAGACATTATACAGAGCATTGAAAATTTGCATGAACTAAAGATAAACTGCTGGGGTAAACCAATATGGCACCCTGGCAGCATTGTGAAGTCTACGCAGATCTTAATCACAGCATTATGGTGCTGCCAAGTTAGAATTTCCCTAAATAGAGGAAATACACTCAAGAACCAAAACATTATGACCACCATTAGCTTTTTCAAATTATTTGTCTGGATGACGTGGAGACTACATGATGAAGTGGAGTTGTTATATAACTGAGGTTGGAGAAGGCCAGGCTTCATTCGAGCACTTTCTTTTGCCAATTATGAGAAAGGGTAACGCTCTCAGCAAATTTTATAGAGGGTAGATTGTGATGGCCCGAAGACTCGAAACGAGTATCACAGAAACTGCAAGACTGGTAGATTGTTCATGATCTGTCGTTGTTAGTACTTATGCGAAGTGGAAAAAGAACGGTGAAACCAACAGTAGGCGTAAAGGTGTTGGACGGCCACGCATCCTCAAAGATAAGGGACGTCAGAAACTAGGCCGCTTGGTAAAGCAAAATCGGTGGCAGACAGTTGATCAACTGACAGCTGAATGCAATGCAGTTGCGAGTGAAAGTGTTTCCAAACACACAGTTCAGCGGACACTGTTGGATATGGGACTGCGCAGCAGACGTCCTACTCGTGTGCCTCTATTGACCAGTCGTCATCGCCAACTACGCCTACAGTGGAACCAAGAACACCGAGACTGGTACTTAAATGACTGGAACAGAGTTGTCTCGTCCGACAAATCACGATTTCTCGTTCATCACATGGATGGTTGCGTCAGGGTTCGCCGTCTTACAGGCGAAAAATTGCTCCCGTCTTGTACCGTTGGTAGTAAACAGGCTGATGGTGGTGGTTATTATGGTCTCGGAGACTTTTCCTGGCAGGCGCTGGGACCCTTAAATAAGGTAGAACATAACATGATGGCTGTGGATTGTCTGAACATCGTGACAGTTCAGGTGCACCAGTACATGGCGTCGGTCTTCACTACTGGAAATGGCATCTTCCAGCAGGATAATGTCATATGTCACAGGGCTATAATTGGGTTGGAGAGGATCCAGCAGCATGATGAAGTATTCCAATTAATGCCCTGGCCACGAAATTCACCGGATTTAAATCCTATCGAATACATTCGGGATTTCACGGAAAAGCAGCTCAGAGCTGAAACACCCCCATGTCAAAAAATCTCAACTTTGCTTGACCGCTGCATTAACATTGGGTACAGTCTACTTCCAGACGTCTACCAAGAGCTTGTGGTATCCATGCCAAGGCGAGTCGCAGCCGTTTTGTAGGCCAAAGGTGACACAACGTGTTATTGACTGGGTGGTCATAATGTTTTGGCTTATCAGTGTATTTCCCTACACATAATTATTAAGAATTTTGAAAAGGAAATGAAAAAAATAAACTAACAAAAATCTAAGTTAGTTGAGTTTATCATAATCTATCGAAGAGAATTAATTACATTTTGCTATTTAAAAAAAAAGTACTGTACATGAACACAAAAGAAGTACCCAAAACCGGCAAGAGACCGAACTAGAGATCGAAATACTTCAAAACAATCAGGAGTGATTAGAACATTATTAATAGTACCATCGACCAGTATGAATTCAGAAATAGTATTTTCAACTGCAGAGCCCCTTCTGGGATTAGTGACAATTGAATACATGGGTTGTGTTGCTTACTATTATTGATTTTCAAAATGACATTTGCTCCTTCATTTTTAAATTTTCATAATTAGTGTAATTTTTGCGTAACATCATGAAATTGAAAAAATAAAACTTGTTGTTTTTAATCCTTTCCTTGAGAAATTTCTAATACCGGTACGCTTGTTTCACGTTTTTAAAACGAACCAAATCACAGGGAAATGTAAATTGCGGTTGATGGGACAAGGAGCGGGGGAGGCTAGAAAATGTAGTGTTTTAGGTACAAAAAATGTCTGGAACTGTTTGGGTGTCAATAAAAAGCACCGAATTAGCCACAAATAAGGATCCAAGTAGGTCATAAACTTTATAAAAAATTAACTCAATCGATTGATTAAATTTTATTTGATCATTTTTATTTATTTGATCATACTCTATTACTGAAGTATGATCAAATTAAAAAAAAATGATGGATGGATAATATTGTTGACGTTTTAAGGATTTAAGGGGGGGGGGGAGATTATGACCCCCATGATCCTCCTCTAAAACCAGTGACTGCCAAAACCGGTATTACAATCAGTAAGCGTGACATGTAACAATAGGAGAAGAAGGGGTAAGGTAAGATGTGACTTTTTGTGTCAAATATGTTGAAAAAAAGAGTGACCCCTTGTTACTCTTATGAATCCCCATACACACATTACTAATCTTCAAACTATACAAAAACCACTTCTACGTCGTAATGCAAAAATTGGAGCATCGCACAATAGCTACCCGTGTGATTTTTCATGTTTTGAGAAACTTTTCTGAAGAAAAGTGCTGAAACGTCAACAAAAATATGAACACACTCCTTTTATTTTTACTCTTTCACGTCCATGCTTGGAATTTTTAGTTGTTTGCTTTGGACTGCTGTGAAAGCATTCTTTTTTTTACCGTATAAATAAAGAAAGTTTAACATTGTAGTGTAAGAAACAAGAAAATAGCAAATAAAACGGCATGCGATGGGAAAAAAGTGAACGATTGTGTTGAAGGACTGCACTTTCATACAAAGCACATTTCAAAATTCGATACAAATCTGTCGAAATGTCAGAAACTGAAAGGATAAAAATGTAGAAATATTGAGGTTTCTCAGAATCAAAATCCAAGAAGAAGCATAAACTTCGGGAATTCAGCTTCTAACAGTGAGATTTGTATATGCCTTGACGGATTTCTTTTATCTTTGTGAGCGAATATGTAAGTGTGTGTGTAATTGTGTGTATGTGTGTGTGGCATGTACATGCTTATATTAAACACTAGTGGTACCCGCACGGCTTTGCCCGTAATAGAAAAATTAAAAGGTCTTTTTGTTCGCCTGTATATTTACAAATAATATATGGAGAATTTTCTCGCCAATTGGCTTGTACCAATGTTACGGTTCCACGTTACGATAATTTCGTGTCTCGTCAATTGACTTGTACCCATGTTACGGTTCCACGTTATGATAATTTCGTAATTTACTCGTCCATCTTATGATAATCTTGTTCTTAAAACTGGAATAGAAAAAGAACCACATCGAATTTTCGAAAAATCGCTTCGAGGTGCACACCCTCATACTACTAACTAAATTGGTGCCAAATTTCATAAAAATCGGCCGAACGGTATAGGCGTTATGCGCGTCACAGAGACATCCTGACAGACAGAGATCCGGACAGAGAGACTTTCAGCTTTATTATTAGCAATAAAGATAAATATAAAATTTGCTATTTACAGGTCTGACAAAAACCAAAACTCCTCCTTATTTGAATGCTATTTTCATCCATGACACTTGAAGTAGGGAAGTTTTTTAGACTTGATGTACAGTGAGGCTCTGACAAGAAGAAGCTTGACTTTGAAAATTCTATCTTTGGGGGAGGGGGGCTGTTTCTTCTGAGGGATAGCTATTATATTCGCACTGGGTCAATAGATAATGTTGCAAAAAAATGAAAACCTGCTTTTTTCACCCCTACTTTAGCAAATGAAACCGTCCGATCCGTTTCCCATCGGAGTCTCCTTGTCAGAATCAAGAAATACAGTAAATTCAGATATTAAAATGTTAAAGTTTTAATAGTAAAATGTGTATACCTTTAAAATTTTAAAATGGCAAGCCCCTATTTTATCTCATACATGCATTCAGTTTAAAAATTTTAGTTGGTATTCTAACTTTTTGTGTACTTTTTTCAATCATTACCTTACAATTAAATTCAAAAAACCCACCTCGTAATGTTAAAATGTTCAAAAACTTTTGTATATAATATGTAATCTTCTATGGATACGACATTGTTACTTTTTTTCATAAAAGCGAAGATGCAACGCAAAAATAAATGTTCGTCATGATTGAAAGTATTAATTCTTGTGAAATAGTCAAATGTTCAATCAAAATATTCTATAGTAATTTACAATGAAATACATTTTTAAGCTCTCAAAATAAATTTTGTTGCAGCATAAGGGATCGTAAACCATTGCTTGTTGTATAAGAATACATCTGTTTCATGAAAGTATGCAATCTTTAAAAATAACTCTGATCCGTTAGGAGTGACATAAATTACTTCAGATTAAAGTTTAAAAAAAAATCAATGGTAGTCCAACATTGTTATTATTTTGCGGAACGGAAACCGTATTAGTCAAAGCATCACATTGATCCCTCAAATAAATTTCACAAAAACTATTTGCTTTGTAAAAATACTACAAAGCAACACTGTCCGATCACAAGTTTTACCGATCCATAAAAAGTAATTGTTCCGTAGTCTATCAAATTGGTAGATTTAATAGTACTTTTGCGTGACGTTATTAAAAGAGAGTATCTTCGAAGAAAAAATCGATCAAGAAAGTCATTTGAAGAGTAGGAACCATATGAATTCTCAGTCCAAATTGCTAAGTTACAATTGACATAAATGCATATTTAAAAGAAAGAAAGGTAGAAATAATAGCCCTCTCTTCCTCACTAAAATATTTTCGGTTTCATAAAACATAAATGAAGTTAAATCGTGCAGCGTTTATTGTAGAATGTTGATTTCGAAAAATACCACGCAATTTTCTTAGTTGTAGAAAAGATAGCCATTCATAGTAACTTTGAAGCAAAAAAACTTCTGTATTTTAAATTGCTCTATTCATATTTTAAAGTTTTACTACTAAGGGGATCCGCCACCTGCTCTTTACGTTCGCCATTCCCAGTTTGCCATCTGCGGTGGTTCAATGTCGTGAGTGGTGGTTGACAATTAATGAATTTAATGCTTTTAAGTGTGTCGGATATCGCTAGATGCCCTCAGGACATCCTCAGAACTGGATGTCCGACCTCTAAAGATTTAAAGGGGTGATGAGTGCACGGGGAGGGGGGAGGGGAGAGAAGGGATACCTGCTGGTCCGGGTCCGAGCCTGAAGGGTGCCCAAGATTTTTAAAATGAGAGGTAAAAACAATATGGAGGGCGGACCGTAAAAGACATTTGTGACGAGCCCCAAAAATTCTATGCACGCCCTTGGGTGAAATAGGGTCGAATCGCTTCATCTGGATGTCCAGCATCCAACAATATTGACCTGGAAGACATTGCCAGTTAAGAGGAGAAACGGTTACAGGCACACACACACACAGACAGACGTGCACATATTTTGATACTATGGAATAGAAGATGATGTTTGCTGCTGTAAAATAAAAGATCAGTTCCTAAACTAAGGTATATTATCCAAAACTAAGAAACAATAATTATTAGATCCATTTTAACCGAGTAAAATGTTTAAAGATATTCTGCTACTTTGGGTCACTTAGAGTGACGTCATAAATGTGATACGAAATAAATTACTTTAATAAAAGTAGTACAGTTTCAAAAAATGGAAGTTAAATTTTCAAATAATGGAAAACTCCCCCTTTGTTATTCACAGCATCACAAGGTTTGCAGGAAAACAGTTCATTAAGTTCAAAAATATTTTCAAGCGGGATCTTCTGAAATATTGAATGATGTAAGGTGTCTCGATGAAATGTTAAGTTCCAGTGAAATTCTGTTTGTTGCTTTTGTAGAGTATCAGTCAATTATTTTGTTGTTAATTTTTCTAATAGCAAATAGGTATTAATTTTGCTCTGCATGTACACTTTTAAAAAAAAAATGCTACTAAAAGTGCAAAAGAGGCTACCATTTTTTTGTCACTTTGGTAGCCAGTGGCTATTATTCAGAAATCGTAGTCTAGATATTTAGTGGTGGACTTTAATGTGGCTCAGCTTTTGTAGAAGCACTAAACTATAAACGAATATCAGGTGTGACTTAATCATTTTTTAAATTACTTTTTTTCAGCAAGGAGGAGAAATGGTACAGATTTACTATGTAAGTACAATTATAAACAAGAGTGCTGCTTAAAATTGCAGCAGAATTCCTTATTCTCACTGATTCCAATTTACTGGCGATTGCCTCGGAAATATGGAGCTCTCCCCTGATTCCTGACGATCTCTCCAATGCAATTCGTTCGACGATATAGCTCTCATTAGCAACTGAATGGCTTCATAAAGACTGCAGTTCTACCCATTTTGCTAAATACAATCCCCTACCATACGCTTCTGCCCTTACTCCATAACCTCAGATTTCAGCAAAGGAAAATCACACGATGAATATCGGGAACGGGCTGGGAAATATTATTTTCTATGTTCTATTCCATAAGATTTACAAATAATCTTTTACGCGGATTTCTATTACCACGGTAAATCAGAAAGCACCTTTATATTTTTATAATGGTGTAAATCTTAGTTTATGCATGAAAAAATTATCTATTGTTATGATCACTTCTTATTCAAAATATTAAAGATAAATGTATAGTAAATGTATAGTAAGAAAATAAGGTATGCGACGAGAAAGGAATTTTTAACCGAATGTTTGACTAACATGCAGAATAATACTTCTCGACTGTTTGGACACTGACTATTAAGAAAAAAAAGCTACAATTGACAACTAGGATCCTAATCATCATATATGTAATAGGAAGTTCATTGATCGAGTGATGCTGACGTCACCAATAAAGAAATTTGCACCATGGCATGATGTGTTTTCTAGTTTTTTAACATTGATGAAAGTGGAGTGAGTTGTTTAAGGAGAGAAGAAATGATACTACTTGTAAGCTTAACATAACAAAAAGGATGCTACGATTTTTCGCAGTGTCAAAATTATATAGGTTTGATTAGTAAATGAAATAGTTTGTTGAAAAGTAACGACGTTCCGGTAGCTCAAGCACAATTCACCTCTGGTTTTAATGTATCTCGCATAAATGAAAAACTGTACGTCCTAATAAGTTAAAATTTTGTTTGTAGAATGAGTGGAATCTGGTTGTGCATCTCCCTTTTCGGTTGTGCACAAATGTTCCAAAAGAAGCGTTTACCCTTTTTCTTTTTTTTTAACCAAATCGTTGTAATTTTCAATGACGACTAAAAAGCATATTTTTCTCTATTATGTTCGATTCGATCGAATCCTATCTACCAGTCACGTAGCGAGAAATTTTTTTCTGGATGGAGTAAAGGAAATTTCTGGATGCACTTTTGGTTGATAGAATTCGTTCGAATCGAATCACCAATTAAGTTAGAGTTGAATATGCGTCTGAAATGATGTTATGAATGGATGACCACTTGGTGACAAATTGTGCGACAAATATTTCACTAGGTACTGTTTCTACTGTTTCTCGTAATTTGTTATTTCAGAATGATTTTTGGGAAAAAGTACTTCTGGATTAAAATTTTGTGAAAATCTGATTATTAGGTTGGTTAAAAGTTATTCAACTTTACTTTCTTTCTTTTAATGGCATATTCAACTCGATTGTGTTCAATTCGATGGAATGCCCAGTAGCGTAGAGAGAAACTTCAACTGGATGAGGCAATGCAAATTTTTGGCTAGGCTATTGGTAGATACAATCGAATTCGATTCTATCGAATTCGTCTTGAGTTGAATGTGCCACTTCATTTTAAAAAGTTTCAGTTGTACTTGAATTTTTTCAATAGAGCGATTTTCTTTAAATAAAAACACGAGTTCACAGAAATTCCTGATCAAACTGGCTTAATTATGTTTTGAAATACAGAGAGCTTTTTAAAAAGTTAAACTGTCTCAAGGAAGAAATAAGTTCCCTAATGCAGCTAAAAATTAAAACACGTAATTAATTTACATTTTAAACTGCCGCACTTAGAGCCTCTGAAGTCTTATTTTGTAGTTAATTAAACATACCTTGTCGTAAAACTAAATATTTTTTAAATTAACCTGTTTGATATAAATACACATATTAAAATTTACATCACATTGCGGGAAGTAGTCTTGGCAAAAGTTTAACTAATTGAGTGTTGATCAACTTAGACTTATTTTGTTTCGGTCGAACTCTAATTTAGTGTGGAGGGTTCATTGTTTCAAGGCTTTTCAAAATACAAAAAGAAATAAATTTCGGTTTCAAGTGTCTGGAAATTTAAATACAAACGCCATCAGGAAAAAGTCTTACATAACTCGATCTAAAACAAAAGTACGTTAATTTCTTTTCAATAAAAGGAAATCTAGAAACGCATCTGCAGAAATCGTTTATAGTGTTACTACTAAACAGTCATTTAACTCACTATTTTTTAAATTAATTTATTCGACACGTATATAGATTTAAAAATTTACATCACATTGCTGAACAGTTGTATTTTAGAATCCTTGTTTTTGCATGCAGAATGATTCTATTGCAAAATTCAATAAAAATGTAATTTATAAAAGCTATTTTTTACTTTTATAAACTTTATTAGTTGAACACAAATATTTTATGTCACCTTTTTATACACTAAATTCTCTTGGATAATATTTTTCTAGAATGAGACCTCCCCCCCCCCCCTCCTCATCTCTTCCTTTTATCATCAAATATAGCTGAAATGTTTTTAAGATATCAGTTTTTTTTTCTTTTAATTTACTGCGAGATTCTCCGAGTCTCCTTCTTTTAACGTCTGCAAATACAACTTAAAACTGTATTAAAACTAAATTTTAAAATATTGAGGTTGGATATTCCCTTAAATCCCCTAAAGATGTTCTTAATTCTTCACCTCTGTGTCGTTTTCGGAGGGGATCATTCATAGAAACTCTTACCTTTATAGTTTACTGAAGACGGTCTAAAATTGCAATTTTAAAACTGCAGTTAAATTCATTTTTCTAGAAAGCCAACTCTCCTCCGTTTTCTCACCTTTACATCACCAAAGACAGCTTAAACGTTATTTTCAAAACAACAGCTTCAACAAATATCTCGGGAATGTATCCCAACACTTTGCTCGAACATTAAAAAAAATGGCCTAAAATTGCGTTATTAAAGCTAAAATCGGAGTTTTTTAATTAAAAGCCCTGAAAATTCCAAGTATCCCAATCTGAGCCTCTTATTTACAGTGTTAAATAGATTGCATGAAATATATATATATTATTGAAATATTTCCTTAATAACTGCAACAGACACTTTTTACTTATCTAATAATTACACGTTTTTCGTCAAAAGTTCCATCATATGTTTTTAAATTTTAGTTCATGAAGTTGTACATTTTTTTTTATAAATAGGACATGGTCATTTTTCAAAATATAAATTTTTTATTAACATGTCGAACAGCAAATTGAAAATTTGATTTAAATAAGACAAAAAAAGGTAAACTTCTCAGAATTATCATCTAAAGCAGTGGTTTTAAATCTTTTGTTTCCCAGTTCTATTTTTGAACAATTCCAGGCCCGATATATATACTGAGACATACACATACATTTATACAAGCTTATATAAGCTTTAGTAGTTTCAGAAATCAGACGAAGATAGCTGATATAACTTTTTGTATATATTTCGAGCTCAGATTAGAAATTCAAACATCACTTTTTTTGCTTTACTATGCATTTGTGTTAAATTTAAATTGTGAGACTCAAATTTGATAAATTTATAAAGTGTAACAAACAATAATAAAGGTTAGGGTTCCTCATTCCAAGCATAATCGATGGCCAAACATCAGGATTACAATTGTAAAATTTTTAAATTTAGTTATTTAGATTCGTCTACAACTTAAACAGTATCATGAATAAAAGCTTATTTAAAACAAAATGAGAATGCTTAGAGATGTACAAGTGCTTACTGTACAAATGCTAACGCATAATGTACACAAAATATGGAGCTGAACGATCTGCGTGTGCTTAGTTAATTTTCAAATGCTTAAGCGTAATGTAATGAATAGTAATGGAAATAAGTAACTGGCATTAAAAATATTCCAAACCAGATCAAAACAGTTACAGATGAAAATTCGGAAATCGACATCAATGTTTACTAATACTATCTGCGTAGCTTCGCAAAATTTGTCTCACGTGATGAAGTACGTTGCAATTTCGTAGCACTAAGTTCTTTCAGATAATTAATGAGTGAGGGGATTGAAAAAATGTAAAAAAAAAAATTGCAGTAAAAATAACAGCATTTTAAAAATAGTGTATACATAAAGCATATTGTACAACCAACCAATCTTTATCTTGCCATCCTCGTTGCTACAAAGAAAGCAGTGATTTCACAAATGCCCCAAATGTGACCAAATATGCTTTCAAATGTGTTGATGAACCATCTGTTGTCTGGATTCGTGTATTGGCACACGAGGTTCAGTATCCAGAACACATTCGGAACAATTTTGAAACACTTTCCTTCTGTCGGAGCGTACTCAGAACGTGTTTTAGTGCACATTCACATATTAGGATCCTTTTTTCTGAAACAAAGTGTTCCAAATTGTGCAGGTTTATTTGCAGTGTGCATATGACCTTCCATAATAGCAAAAATGCTTACTTGAATTCTTAATTGTACGAGACATCAAATCATCAGTTATTTGATTAGGCAGTTATTTGCAAGTTATTACTAATTGGTATTAAAAAAGACAGAAGATCTTTAACTAATGAAAAAACAGCATAATTGCGTTTTTAATTGCACAAAAGAAAAAAGCTACGTCTCTAAGTTAATTGTTGTTTTGTGTTATTGCAGAGAAATAAGAAACGATACGAATTTTGTTTTTTACAAAACAGAAGAAAAAATGTTGCACTTTGTTACTTAAAAGGAATAGATTTTGATAAATTAAGAAATGTAAATATGTTGCTGCGAATTTGTCATTAATTGAAAGCAAATAAAAGGAAATTAAGGACCGGAATAATAAACTAATTTGAAAGTAAGAAATATACTAAGCAAATTAACTATTGAAAAAATGCTTTTCGTTCACTGATTCGAAACATGAACAGAAGAAACCTCACTCTTGAGGATTACTGTACCATCCAACTTATCAGAAAAACAAATTTAAATGATTGATATCACGAACCTCACATAACAAATCTTGGTTTTATTTGTCTTATTTATGCATTCATTTAACAGCTGGATGGACATTGTTTCTCGATCACATCACTATTATATGCAATAATTGTTAGGGGGAGATCATCATTAAGGTTTTAGAATATATTAGAGAAATGGGTGATTCTCCAAAATCCTAACAATATTATGTCCCAGTAGCCTAACACAAAAATTGTTTAACCCAGAAAGTGTTTTCATTTTTTTAATAGTTAGAAATAACTTGTCTGATGTTATTCTACTCTTATTAAAACAATAACTCATTTAGTTTTTTCTACAAAATTTTTTGAATAACCAGAATGTCACACTTTTGGCGTGTCTCCATCCGTTTTTCAAATGGTTTTAAATTATTTAAAAATTTTATATCAACATTCTACAAATTTAATTTGTAGTACAAAATTAAGCATACTTAAATGTATAAAATAGCATTCTTTAAATAAATTTAATTATTTAAATCATCAAGGTGCATCGTTTTAAAATTTGTCCCCAGGTTTTCATGTCATTCTCCTGTCCTAAGAATGAGTTCAATTAGTATAGATAAACAAGGGAATTTTTAGTTTGCTGTACTATAAAACTGTTTATTATCACCATTTTGTTGGATTTATTTTGTTAATATGATTTGTCTGCTGTTCTCATTAACATTTTGATGTTCAAGAATAGGGTATGTAACGTTTTCGCTGTCATTCTCCTGGACAATATTTCTGTTTTAAATAAACGAAAAATTTTAACTTTACTCATAGTGTGTGGTTGAATTAAGAGGTTAGAATGGAAAAATAACATTATTTACCTTAAATATAATCCTTGGCCTACATAACAGGTAAACTGTATGGAAAATGTCCTACTCCTCTTCTTAGAAAAAGTCATACTCCTGTCCTAAAAAAAGTGTCATACTCCTGGTGCAAAAAATCACTCTCCTAGCACTATTTCTCAAGCACTGGTAATGCATCCAGTAGAAAAGAAGGATTTATTTCCAACACATGAGTTGGAAAATGAGATTGATTGAAAAAAAGAAAGTTGAATTTGGCAAACGATAAATAAAAAATGTATGAGTGGAATAATTATATTTATTAAATTATTATTATTATTATTTTGTTGTTGTTCAGACGAAGCGTTCCTAAAGAGATTCATTGGTTAGACATTTGTTTATTTAAATGCTGCTCGAATAGGTAAGTGAAGTAGCTATAAATTTCGTAGTTACTTTAAATTAAAAGGAAAATATATGTTGTTAATATTGCTGATTCCCTTTTTGTTTATGTTTGTATTTCCTGAACCATAAAACAATTCGCAGGTAATGAGAAGATAACTTTTCTTTTTGTAAATTTTATTATATTGTGTATGGCTTAAAGAAAGTTTTAATAGCCATCGATTTTTTTCCGCTGAAATGAATGTCCGTTACTCGGAGTGTAAGCTATTCAGAGTGAATAATATGGAAAAACCTATATGGGACTTGTACTCGAAGAAATTGGGGGTTTCCGTTAAGGGAGGTTTTACATAAATTTTGTTTTGTCATCTAATAACCCTACTTTTTGATTTAGGCTTTATTTATTACATTTTAGATAACCCATGAAGAAATTCGTTTTGTAACTCTCCTGGTGCTGCTTGCCAATCTCTTGCTGTATGAAATTTGACCTCCTCTTTTGAGAGTAACATAGTTAAAGTGAGTTCCTTCTATTTTTCTCTTAATAAGTTCCTAACAAAGAGTGAGTACAATTTTTTCCAGATTTTTTTTCAGCATTTTTTTTTTTAAATGTGATTGGAAAATGTCAAGTTTTTGAAGAATCATCCGAATAAACAAATGTCCACGGGTTATATGGAATTGGCAAACACCCAGTTGAGGCGAGTGTATCTGAATGAGGTGGAAAAGTAAAAATTTGATAAGTGTGTTCCGCTCATTTGAAGGTGATTCTACTGTGTTTAGAGGTTTGCATACATCTGCAAAAGCTGGCATCCCTAAAAACTAATGGAAGCGTCTTGTTCCGCCTGTAAACCGGAAGTTTGTCTTTCCACCAAATAGATGTTCAGACAGTACATGCACACTATATGACCAAAAGTGTTGAAAAACTTTCAAAAATTTTCATTTTTACGGATTTTTCTAGAAACAAGGGACCAATTGCTCTGTAATTTTCTTCACATAAAACGTATACTCCAGCTGTCATTTTTCAAGAAAAAAATAAGTCTACTACTAATTTAGGGGACCAGAAACTAACTGGGAAAATGGAAAAGATGTTTAATCATCCTTCATTGTAAATAGCTGGAAATGAGTTATAAATTTCAGAAATAAGTTAACAAGCTATGTAGAATTTATGTTTAAATTTTCGCGAAAGTATCTCTTATACTCAAGGAGATATAAGCATTTCTTCCAAAAAACAAATTTTATTTGAAGATTTTTTGCTCATAACACGCGCAAGTTTCCCATCAAACGTTACAAAACTACCAGAACATTTGGCAGCATATAAGAGAAACATAATCATAAAACTTGGAATTAAACAATTGAAAATGTAATGAAATATGAAAGTTTAAAGCAATTTATTTTTCAATGCGCGTGCTCGAAAGATAGCAATTTATAACCTTCATAATTCAAAGCCCAGATAGATCCTGCAATTCATAATAAAATACCAGCTCGATATCTTTAAAATTAAAAAAGTTATCAGCAATCTCATGTGCTGAATTTTAATAATTGTCGCATAGGCGACGATTCGGAAAGGGACGTTCACAAATTTGAAATACGCCTCTGCAATCGTTCAGTATGATTTATCTTAAAAACAGGTCTTATTTCTCGAGGAATCTGTAAAAATGTGAATTTTTGAAAGTGTCCCAATCTTTTTGGTCTTTAGTGCACATTAGAGGCATGGTTTACGAATCGGAAATTAATTTTATATTAATTACGTATATGTTGAGTAAAACAATTTTACGATAGATTTTGAGCATTCTTCAAGTATTAAGACAAAGGTTAAGCTGTAATAATTTATGAGATCATACTTTTATTAAGAGACTAGGGACTACCGTTCCCTGTTCGCTATCGCTCACCAGCTCCCGACAACTGCAAATAGTTCCGATAGTTGTTATCTCAACTCGCCGTTCTTGTTGACCACATGTCAAATAAGAAAAAAATAATAATAATAATATATTCTCTTCATCAAAAGTTTTTTGTCCTTACCAATATTGCAGGAATAAAGCAAAAAAGTATGAAATTTGGTGATTATGCTAAAATCTCGGAGAGCCAAGTATCAAAACATTCCATACCATTTGGCGTCTATTTTAACTTCAAATGAGGCAGTGAGAAGCAAATGGATGTAAGTGGAAATTTTCAAGTTTTGAGTAAAACACGTTTAAAGATAACATCCTAGGTAGGCTTTCTTTGATTTTTTTTCTAAATCACGCTGTATAGCAGCAACTATCAGGGATACTAGTACCATCTCTTGCCTCAAGGCAGAGGAGAGGTTCACCTACCATTTACACTGGTAATCTCCAAAATTTTTAATATTGCCACTTACATCCACTTTGCTTCTCTCTGTCTCAAATAGTTTTATGTAGACGTAAAATTATTCTGAAAAATATTTATGTTGGTATACGGAAGAATAATCTTGTTTATTCTAATTGAAAATTTTTATTTCAACTAGATATTATCAGGGCTTACATTAGTTTGATGCAAAATATGGGATATTAAAATTTTGCATTAAAAAAAAAGTTTCTTAAGATTTTATTTTTATCGTGAATGGTAATCAAGGGAGAAAGAAAGTTGACAGTCTTCAAAAGAGATGATACCAGAAATGAAGAGGGGGGGGGGGGGTGGAGCCGCGGTTTTCATCTTAGCTCTATCTGCAAGGGTTTAAAATAATTTTGAATCAGAAGATCCCCGAATGTGGAAAAAACAGCACCTCCTCAATAAAACACCAATATGCTACGATTCTCTTTCTTCATTACCATTCCAGTCAAGGAACATCGGCGAAAACGCAAAAATTTATAGATTTCAGAACTTGATTTATACACAAGCCCGAGCAGAAGAATAGAAAAAAAAGGGAAAAAAGTGCCCAGAAAAAGCAACACGAAGAACCGGGCAAAGAGCTATATATTTTGATCATTGTCACAGATCAGAGCTCTTTTCCCAAAAACAAACATGCTTGGAAATTGTGAAAAGCTATTTCTTTTTCCCTTACAACTACGAATGTTTTGCACAACTACAGGGGCATGCGTGTGTATATGTATGCATAGCATAACGAAAGGTTTGGAATTTTTTTATCATTTGTTTATCCTGCTGTTCTGTTTGTTTTCTTTGCATTTTATTCTTTCCTTATTCGTCAGGAGAAGACGAATATATAATATACAGAGGCCAGGGGGGAGAGAGGGTTCGCTCTTTGAAGCATGTCGACCAATCGATCTCCTGTTATTCGTATGCCCCAGCGCTATTTTAAAATGTTTCACTTTTAGAAAGGGGTAGAGTGGACCGATTCCAAATTGAGAATTGCGCAAAATTTGGAATCGGTCCATAGATCATATGGCAGGCAGGGACATCTTACGTCGAAAATCGATTCTAGTGGCACTTAACGAAAGGACTTAGCCAAAACCTGCCAGTATAGTATATTCCCAACATACCAACAGTGATAATGCAATAGTCATAGAACGGTTTCACAATATCACTTAAGACGATTCAAACATGTAGACAACTGTAAGTTGTAAGAATACCTTATAGTTACAACGTGCGTTTAACATAGGGATAGTGTTTGCATGACATAGCAAAGCGCCCGCGTATAATCGAACGGATCGATGATTAACATCAAGTATTTTTCCATCAAATTTGTGCTACATATTATTAGCATAATGGTATTCTTATGTAGAGTTTGTAGAGGATAATGAGTTACCCCCTCCTCCAAAGGAAATGTAGGGTGTCCGAAATAATCTTTGACACATTTCGAAAATTCATAGAAAAGCAACAACAATTGTGGTATCAACATCCGGTTTGCGCCATAGTACTTCACATGTTCAAAAAATGTTTATTACATCATAAAAAAAAGAGAAAATAAAGAAAAAGAAAAAAAAAACAGCGTGAATATAAGTAATTGCGGTATCGTTACAGTAAGAAAAACAAACGTTATGTGAAGTAAAGTAGCGTAAAGTAACAACGTCTAAAAAGCACAAATTTGCAGATTACTGCATCCGATCGGATATCTGTTCATCCATCAGCTCACTACGTTTTACACTGAAAAAGGTGTTCCCTGAAACGCCGAAACATATGTCTGCAGTATCTGCGAATTTGTGCTTTTTAGACGTTACTTTACGTTACTTTACTGTTCAGCACAAAGGTATTTATTTATCTTGTCGTGTGAGGTGTTTAATCATTAGGCATATTAAACAGAAAGCAATACCTTTCATTCCTGATTTTAATGTGTGCACCGTATGTGGACAAGGGTTTATTTCCATGACTAATGTGCCCATGCCACTTTTAATTTAGTAGCGATTATGATTATAAAAATTATTGTTAATAATATTGCATAGTAGTTACATAATCTAGGACTTTTTTTCTACATGAAAGTTAAAAGACAATCTTAAAACACTATTCTAAAGGTAAAGTAGTTGAATAAAGTATTCTGCCGTAGACAGGTAAACGGCAGTATCTACATAATTGGATTTTTGAGACATTCGAAGAAACATTTTTTTGATTCTCATATAAGCACTCGTTAAATACTTGAATGTGACGTTCTTTTCTTGTATTTTTTCAATGGAAACCAAATGAGCAGGTTTTTACAATAAAGAATATTGCCGTGTAATAGTTGCTTCCCAGCATACACACATTAATAAACATAAATGCATACACATGTTTTTCCCTCCAGATCCCCGAAATGACCGGCTTGCAAATTAGCACGACAAATTTTTAACCTATCCACAGGATACATCAAAACGCTCAAAATTAACTTTTGGCTAAACACAGGCGTAATTTTTTATCAACTGAACTGTTTCTTAACACAGCAGAATGCTAAAGTGAACTTACAGTCCAACCACGGGTTGTATGGAAAGGAAAGCATCCGGTTTACAGGCGGAAATGGACGCATCTATTAGTTTTCAGGAAGGCCATCTTTTACAGATGTATGTTAGCCTGTAAAATAAGCAGTCACATTAAAATGAGCTGAACACGTGTATCAAATTTTTACTTTCCCCCTCATTCAGTTTGACTCGTCTTAACTTGACGTTTGCTAATTCCATACTATCTGTGGTTAGACTGTACCTCCGGTAATTCTAGATCAGTTAAGTCATATTACAAATCCTTCTATGTTAATATGTAAACATGTAAAAAGTGACATACCCCCTCCTCCCCTAGAGAATAAATCCTGATTGTGCAAATGAGTGAGTGTGTATTATTAAAAAAACATACTGCAATTTATTTACAACCGACTTCAAAAGGCATTTGCTCGGAATTGAATGATCCACTTTTTAAGCTTTTCAACGTGTTAAAAATAACAATGCACTTTCTGGGCAAGCCTAGAAGAAAATTAAAATAAAACTAGCGTGAAACTAAATCCAGAAGACCCTCCTTAGAAAAAGTAACATCAGTTATTGCAAGCAGGGCCGACGAGAGCTCATATCAGGTTATTCGAAAAATAAGGGCCTAGACATTAAGAAGACCTGGCTCGTTTCCCTCCTTTGGGGGAGTTCAGTGAAATAGGAACGCGTTATTGGCGTGAATTAGAATTGGAATACTTTTGCAAAACTGCTGGGAAAGTAGCGGAATTCAACTCAAAGCCAACTACCCTTCCTTTTTGCCCAATAAGTAAACTTTATCAAGGATATAACTCAACGTATCAGAGCCACAGTATACCAAATGCGCATTATTCTCATAATGAACCCATTCCTTTTACATGTTAATTAGCGATACAGCAATTGTTAGGGTTTTTGTCGAGGAAGTGGAGAAAATCAAACTTGAATCGATTTTTCAAGTAATGCTTGTTCATTTCATGAGAAACCTATAAATCCACCTTTAAGTATTTTGCTAATATACTTACGACAGTTCAATGCTGTTGAAAGAGTATCATCAGATCTTGCTGTTGATTCTACGCATAGTTTGGGAGGTATATCCTCCAACTGCGAACGAGAGAGAATGTTCTTTTCACTGCAGGTCTTTCACACATTTCGCAGCAAGAAACAAAGTGGGAAAAGTTAAACAAAGCTTACACAAATTTACATCTTACGTTCGAATCAACACCAAATTTTGCTTTAATATCAAAATACGTACATTAAAAATTTAAGTCTTGAATGATTAATTGATTAATTGAACAAGCTAGTTTTAACTTTTTTTCTGTTTCTTTTCTTAAAGTGAAACATTTTGTGCGAGGGTTTTGAAATTTTGATCCGTAAGCCTCTGTGTGACGAAGTGACGTAATCATTTTTCATTGTTTTCAAAAACAATGAAAAGTAAAATTATTTATAAATTTATATTTTTAAAAACTAATTATTAGGTGAAAATCATACATTTACTAAGTAAGCATACATTTCACGTCAGTCATCAGTTTAAAGCGTAATCCACACTGCTTAGGTTCAGCCTTGAAATTAGTTCGTTAGCATTTAATAACAAAATGAACTTTAAAAAAAAACTGATTTTTCATTGTTTTTGTTGGTAATTAAAAAGCGGATTTCGAGTACTGTTCAGTTTTTTCGTTGCTTATAACCTATTTTCTTCATTAAATTATATAATTCTGTTGTGAATATGCCTAAGTCAGGAGTAGATAGAACAAGAGTGTGGCATGAGAGAAAACCAGGGCTGTGGAGTCGGAGTCGGACTAATTTTGGGGTAAAGGAGTCGGAGTCGGAGTCGTTAGAAAACATGTCGACTCCGACTCCGACTCCGGGCTTCTTTTTGTCTTTCATTTTTACTGACTCTCATTGCATTTTTTAAAAACTGACTACTAGCAATTGGTTCGATTACATGTATAAAAAGTTACTAATGAAAAAAAATAACTGCTACAATGGCAATCAGCTAGCTTGAGTGCTTATCGAACTTTCTGTAGCCGTCCCCTAGTTTGCTTGCTTTTTAACTTAACTAATATATAGCAACTGTCTGCAAACAGTTTTATCGCCTAACATTTTCAAGTAATCAATTTCAAATAAAAATAAAAATATAGTGTTTTGTTTGATCTCAGTTATAAAATAGTAAAAGGGACGTAACAATTTAGTAAGTCGGGGCCCGTACCTCAGGTGGAAACTTTTGAGAGTGATCGACAAATTCAAATAAGTTCTTGCGCGAAAACACGAATACAAAAGATCCGATGAAATAATCTAATGTTTTTTTCTTTATTAAGACTATTTCTATAAGTTTGGTTCTCACTAAAAAATTTGGAGCAAAATAAGTATAAATGATTTCTTGATTACAATACTAAATAATTGCAGTTAATCTTAAAATCTTCACATTAAGGTTAATTCTAAAGCAGCCAATAAAATTGAAATTGAAAATTTAGCGAAGAAGAAATATAGGTATAGTAAAAACTATTCGTATAAATCTGTATACCGCCGCATTTTGTGTAAAATTTGCTCCTGACGTATATGTGCCCTATTTTCGTTGAAATTTTATTGATGAAATATAATTTAAAATATAATCGGGAGAATTTTCAGAATTAAAGTATTTATACCTTTCATAAACTCTGAAATTAACTTTAGGTGTCACCTACCACATGGGTGTCACCTGGGGCAAACCACACCCTCTCAAGAACTTGGACTTAGAAAAAAAAAAAGCTTTTTTCCTCTCAAATTACAGCTTTCAAAAATTGAAAACACACGATTTGATCAATATCTATTTGTTAAATATTAAAGGGGGCAAGGTAATCCTTTTCAATTTTTTAAAGGAATTTTTAAGTCATTTCATTTTTAAACTCGTAACTGTTGGAAAATTTGATTTTTAAATTGAATTTCTAACGTTGTATGCATCTTGGGTTTACAAAAAAAATGCGAAATTTTCATAAAAAGGAATTAATATTTTAATCTCTGTTTAAAGGTTTCCCCCCTTCTCCTGAAGGGAGAGAGGGAATTGAAAAATACAATTAAAAAAATCCGGAGTCGGAGTTGGAGTCGGAGTCGGGCGTTTCAAAATCCAGGAGTCGGAGTCGGGGTCGGAGTCGGCCATTTTCCTTCCGACTCCGCAGCCCTGGAGAAAACTTGCGGGTAAAGTCACAGTTCAAAATGTTAAAAAAAAAGAAAGTTTCACTTCTATCGTGGGTTTTTATGACCCACTTTTTTGAGTAATGTTTGATGGACTGAAGAGTAGCTAGTTGTCTTTTATTTGTAAATTTATGAGTATAGATTGATGTATAAGTCTTAAATTAACAAAAAGCTTTCGACCAATCATCAATCAACAAGGACTACACTACACCTATGTCTAATTATCCAATAATGCCTGGATCTAGCAATTCGCCCCCTTTTTTTGCGCATCATCTACCTCTGTCATTTTTTTTATTCAGCTTTAAGTATAAATTTAACTATCAAGCTCATTTTTTTTTTAATCTTTCAGTGAGTTTACCGTACAATGTATGAACCTGTGTCCATCTATTGATCTACTTAAAACTACATACTTCCAAGACTCCATCTGCGCGCAGAAATTCGATATCATTTTATTTATTAAGCATATTACCGTAATAAGTGAATTTCCTCAGTATCCTTTTGAGCAAAAACATCGTATCGAAAGCATTCAGGATACAAAAATGTTTTTTAGCAAAATACTCTCATTTTTAAAAGCAAAGGGAGAGAGAAAAAAAATTAATGATCTCAAGAGAAATAAACGAAATCACTTTTTCTTAAAAGGAAACTTAGACTTTGTTTAAAGAGAGACGACTGTGCTACGCGAAGAACCTTATTAAAAATAATGGGGAACTTGAAAGGAAAAAAGTGTTCTTATTAAGGATCTGTTTACGTGTGCTAAAGGTATGGCGACGAGAATGAAGAATGTATAACAGAAGCAGAACAAAGAGGAGTTCTTCTTTTATGAAAATCACTCTATTGAACTTAAAATTAAAGACTGTCCAAGGAAAGATTGTAATAAGAATGATAAAGCTAAATAAATAGAGAAGTTTTTAAAATAATAAAATCAGAGACTAGTGTTTTTATATGCATTTTTTTCTTTTTTGCTGTAATATTTAGTGAAAGGAATATTAAATATTGAAAAACAGAATGTTCGTGGGATTAAAAAATAGTGATTTTTATGTATGGTACATAGAATAGAAATTTAATTAGGAAAAATATATTTACTTACACACACAAAAAAAAAAAAAACATACATATGTAAACCCTAGAAACAAAATTACTATTATTCGCATGTACACTTTGTTATTTTTACGTAAATAGAACTAAGATCTCTTTTTATTGAATATTTATATTGGTACAAAATTGCAGATCAATTTTACTTTGAATTTCTACCATCTTAACTTTTGAAGAAATATTTTGAGTTAAGATTTCGGAAGTTGTTAGAGCGCGAATTATCATTGCAAAATACGTAAAATGCATGATTCTGTGCGTTAACGGAGCAAACCATTTACTTTCAGGTTAGCTAGGTAATATGCGTTTTAATGGTTTTCGAGTAATGTGATCATAGCAAATCACTCGCCTAAAAGTTACCTAGGAAATGTGCACATTAGTTGCTTTCGAGTAGTGTGCTCGGCACAAATCATTAACCTTCAGGTAAACTAAACAATGTACACATTAATAGTTTTCGTGTTATGAACTCGGAGCAAATTTTTAACCTTCAAGTTATCTAGATAATATGGACATAAGTTGCTTTCGAGTAATGTTTTCGGCGCAAATTATTAACCTTCAGGTAAACTAGGCAATGTACACATTAATGGCTTTCGTGTTATAAACTCCGAGCAAATTTTTAACCTTCATCTAGGTAATATGTACATTAGTTGATTTCGAGTAATTTGCTCGGCGCAAATCATTAACCTTCAGGTAAACAAGGTAATGTGCACATTAATGGCTTTCGTGTAATGTGCTCGGAGCAAATCTTTAACCTTCAGGTTAGCTAGGTAATGTGCACATTAATGGTTTTTGAGCTTTAGCGTGAAAAAAGATGTCTACGCATACTTTCAAAAGCTAAACACGGAAGGTAAATACATCACTCCTTCAACGCAGGGCATCCTTATATACATAATAGCCAATGATCGAGTAACGCTCCTGACGTCATCAACAATGAAACTCACGCCACGGCGTGGTAATTTGATATGTTGTGTTTTGGTAATGTTTAAAATGCAGGGAAAGGCTTTATTGTGACAAGGCTGAACTGGATCCGATAACTTAACTGTTTCACTGGTAAGACTGTGTCATTTCAGGGAAATGAAGAAACGAAAACGTGGTCCACAATGAACGCTTTCTACTGGAGTTTAAAGTTAATACACTGGAATCAGGGTTAAAATTTCAACTATCACCATATCCTCAAACAGGCAATTCGTTCAAATATAGAAACAATTTTCACCCGTCATATCTTGACGGGCGATTTTCTAGTAGTTTATAATGTGAGAAGTGCTGGAGCCCTAAAGTTTTTGAAACTCATTTAAAAACTTAAATAGTCTGAATTGCATCTAATATTTAAAGAAAAAAAAGCTCCCGTGAGGTTCCATGTGAATTAAAATCTGACTCTACTTCTGCAGCAAATTTCAATTTTCAACTTATGGAACTGAGTGTATGTCTATAATTTCCGTACACACACACCACACACTCGCCTCCAAAAGCTAAAGAATTTTTTGTGTATGGGTCTAATTGCAAAAGAATAAACACAGAAACAAGAAGTTTGAGAAAAATACGCAAAAAAAGTTTCTAGACTAAGCAAAAAAATGATAAAAGAATTCGTATTTGCACCCGTTTTCTGATATAGTGCATAACTATCTATTATTCAAAAAACCTCTTAATTAACTGTTACTTTTGTCTATTGGTGTGAACTTTAAAAACAATTTTGCATATACATATTAGCACAGAGTAATATTTTTTCAGAGATTATTTTCGCATCTGAGAGAAACAGTTATTAGAAAACATAAAAAATATGAATATTATGCCTTGCATTAGTAAATAAATGTCACTGGTACCTTTTAGGGACGAATAACGAAAAACCCCCGAAATTATGCAATAATGTAAACTTCACCACTTTTGTGAATTATCGTGTTTTAAAGTTTCTTTTTCGCTTGTGCGGAAAAGTTGAAAGAAGATATGAGAAGAAATTTAAAATGCATAATTTCAAATACGAAATTTTTAAATACTAGGATCTACTTTAGCATAAAAATAGACGATATGGGACGAAAATAATGTAAAAGTTTGCATTTCCGTGAAGTATTGATATTTTTGATGTTCTCTTAGCGTTAGCACATAAAAGTTGGAAATGATATGAGAAATGAGCATATTTTTTTTTCCTAATGGGTGCTGCGTTCTAACGTTATTTAGCCTTCAGCAGACCTAGTGCGATCCCCCGATACGGCATCCAGTCTGTTATGTGCCACCATTAAGGCGGAGGACGTCAATGCACGGATAGTTTGAACGCCCAGTTTCCACCAGATGGAAGCACCTGGGCTCTCTTTAGATGCGAAATTGGACTAGGAATTTAGTTTATGCGAGGGATATTCTAAGCCAAACGAATACCTCGGGGATCTTTTACTTGCCGCATAATCAAACGACATGGGCGCTGATGAATTTCTGCATCTCGAAAATCCACCGACTGGCCACCCTAGGTCAGAACTTGGGTCCACAGGAGAAGAAGGCCCGCGCCTAACCATCACGCCATTAGCCGGGATCATTAAAGTGTCAAATACATTAAAAATTATCTTCTATTTCCTTATTCTTGGCTAAATTAACGAAATCAAGCTATAGGATAAAAAACAATCATAACTTATTAACAAGTGAAAAGGATACATTTTCAGCTTAAAGATTAAGTAGAACAAGCTTTATAGAAATTTTCGTTTCAAGTCCCAGAATGAAAATAATGCAAACGTACATTGAGAACACCTCATTTTCTTATTTCCGTAGTTTTCGCTAAAAAACCGGCTTTTCTTATCAAACCTCAGCATGACGCTTCTTATCCTAATTCTGAAATTAGAATTGGCTTTGTAATACATAAAGAGATACATTTATCACTCCTGGTTAATATTACACTCCTGGTAAACTCTTAGAAAAAAAAAACCTGGCTACACTCCTTTTACACTCCAGGTAAATACTACAAATGTTCAATGTGTGCTCTCTTAGTCACAACGCTCGTCAAACGCTGCCAAAATCAATAATGCTGAAATTCGAACTTTGATGTTTATTTTTTAAATAAAGCAATCCACAAAAAAGAATAATAGTTACAGAGGAATGAAAAATATCCAGCAGTAAAATGAACTGAGCCATTAAATAAATAAAATTTAGATGTGCTTTTGAAGAGAAATTGCTTTTAGATGACTATTAGACCCGTTTCAGCTTTGCAATGTCAGCAGAACAGTGTGAAAACGATTTACCCAGATGTCAGTATGTTAGCTAAGTTCGAAAATCAGGAAATAAACGAATGACGCATTTGCCAGTGTGTATCTTTTTACATGAACCATTCAAGCTACTTTCGAGTGGCTCATTTCTCGAAAACTATTAGATGTACATGATTGAAATTCTGCGTGCATAATAGAACTCCATTAAAAACATAATGTCCTAAATTTTATGAATATACCTCTCATAGTTACGGAATTATTCACATCTGAAAAGTGTTATTTTTGCACTGACTGACTGACTCCCCCATCAAAATGTTTCCGCACTTCAAGCGACAAACATACTTAAAATTTGGCATAAATATAAATTTCCATGCATATATAAAGGAAAAAATATAAAAAGTCAAAATCTACATTTAAGGTAAACGCACTAGTAGTGGCCACAGTTAAGCTTATTTTGTGTATTTTTTGAACTATGTGTGGGTCTACAATATCAATTCCAATTTTAAAACTCAATAAACGTATTGCAACCCAACTCATCCTTTAGTGGCCATTCCAAAATATGAAATTTTCAGTAGTGGCTACATGCATGAGTCAGTAGTGGTCATCTGACATTCTTTCCCTAGAATTTACATTACTTAACGCAAATTAAAATAACTGATGAATAAAATTGATTCAATATGATAGTTACATTACATACCAATATATAAATCACATTTTTATTGTACATTTCTTTCTTCAAAGTACACAAGTACTTAGGTTAGAATTAAAAGTTTTTAGTAGTAAATTTGTATTTATATTTTTTGTACGCTAATGTAAAGAAATAAAGTAAAAGGCAATGTATGTACTATGTATTTATATAAGTATTATACATATAAACTTTGGTAACCACATATGTATAATACATATATAAATATATTATATAAAAATATATTATATAAAATAGTAAGTAATTAAAAAATTTAATGTAATTCTAGGACATTTTGTTTCCTACAACTTACCAAGGAACATCAATGAATAAAGGAAATTGGTAGCGTAAGTTTTAAATACTACTAAAGGCATGGTGTCCACGCACCTGGAAAGTCATGGAAATCCATAGATTTCGGCTCTGATCGAAAATGGTCATGCAAAGCCATGATTTTCGTCCAAAATACTGAAAAATAATGGAAATTGACAATTGGCCATGGATTTTGAGTTTAAGAACATGCATATTTATCGAATTCTACAGATTGGATGAAAAATACGCACCTTGGCCATTTTTACGCTATTACTCGTCAATCCAGAGTTTTCACACATATCGAAATCCGATTGCATCCGCTTCTTTAATACTTGCTCGTTTTTTTTTTCTACGTGATTTTCCATTTGGACACTTATAATTATGTATTTAGTGTTATTTTAAACCCTCCTTATATGTCTAATTGTGTAGTTGAGGACTTTTAGACTTCTAATTTTGCCGATCTCAATCAACGTGAAACTTTTAAGTCATCTGTGCTGACTCAAGAGGCTTATTAAAAATTATTATTAATTCTCAACTGTGTCTTAGGTTAATGAAGATTTTAGAAAATAAAATTGGTCTGAAGACGTAATTACGCACGTTTTGGACATCGATAAAATACAAAAATCGGGGAATTTTCAAGTGTTACATTTTTTAAAAAGTCCGAAAATGTTACAAACTACAAACATTCGAAAATTTTACAATATTTTAAACCTATACTAAAATTTTCGCCGTAAATATCTGGTATACCTGGTAATGTTTGGTAAATTAATTATTAAGTACTTTAATTTAATATTTTTTTCTGATTATTTATGTTACTTATTGTAAATATAATTTTAGTAACTACTAAGTTAATGCTAATCACAGATATTTTAGAAAACTACTAGTAGTACAATGCTCATATTTTATTATTCGGTAAACTTTGAACTTTTATTTGGTAAACTGATAATTTCCCCCTTCCCAAAGATTTGATCTTTGAGCGCCCCTGACGATTGGCAGTCATAACAAAATAAGAATCAATAGATTATTAATTGCAAAACACATATTTACTGACATGGTTTAAAGACTTCAAGAGAAAAATTGTTCCATAAACAAGTTTTATAAATGAAAATTTCATACATCATGGCTTTTACTAATTTTACTGTGTGTGATCTACTTCTAATAACCTTTACCTTTAGAAAATCTTTATTTTCAAGAAATGATTGCTTAAATTCAAAATATTGAAAATTATCTGCTTTGATCAGAAGAAGGATTACCTCGAGCAAGCATTATGTATTCTCCCTCCAATTTTTTTACCTGCTCAGCAGTCAGGTTGCAATCGGTTTTAGATGAATTTTTCTCCTCTATATATACATTATCGCGTCGAATTCCTGTCTTGTTTCCCTTTTTTTCTTTTTTTTCACCAACGCGTTTTTTAATATTTTTTTCCCTCTGTGACATGCGCCCCTAGGCCAGGGACTAAGATAGCCTGATGGGTAATCCGGGCCTGTCCATACAAGAGGTAAACGCACTAGCAGTCGCCACAGTGAAGCCTATTTTGTGGCTTTTTTTAAACGTGGGCCTACAATATTAATTACCACATTTGAAACTCAATGAGTGTGTTATAGCCCTACTCTTCCTTAATCGACCCATTTTTTAAAAATGCCAGAATGTCAATTTGTTAATTTTTTTTCTCCGAAACATCAAAATTTGAACCATCAGTGGCCGTTGTATGTGAGTCAGTAGTGGCCATATTGTTGTTTAGAAGTGGCCACCGGGTGGTCTCTACTAGATCACACAATAATATTATTTCAGAAATGAGGCAGATTATTATGTAAAAAGATTACAACCTATTGAAAGGAAAATCGAGTTGATTTATGACCTACCTGATTCAGTAGTGGCTTCTCGGTGGCCACTTTTGAATTACCAACTTTTTTGGTAATAATAGTGGCCAGATAAACTATCAGTCAAGAAAGCAAATATTTGGAGTTGAAAACGTTCCAAATATGATCTTTCAAATTTCATAACATGGTTACAGCTCTATAAATATTATTTTTGAGCATTGTTCTATTCATAATACAACACAATGTTTTATACTTTTAATGTTTTAGCGTTTTATACAATGTTTCGTTACGGAGAAGCGTTGGAAGACCGCTGAAAAAACATAGACATCCCAGACGGCCATACTAAATAGTTAATAACAATTTTCCACGATCCTCTACCTACTCCTCCTTAAACTACCTACTACAATATAGCCTGAGCTCTACCTCCTGCACGTTTGAATTGATTGGGATACCTGGAATCCTTAGTTTTCAAATATAAAATTTAAAGTGGTCACTACTGAAGCAGTGGCCACTACTGGTGCGTTTACCTAATATATGAAAAAACTACGCTATTTTTTATGAGAATCACGGCGCGATTTGAAAATGTTTCAACAAAACAAATTAAAAATAAAACTTCTTGTCAAATGTCGCCAAAAAAGGTTGTTGAAATTCAAAATTAAATGTTTAGTTTTAAAATATAACGGGACTGTAAGCAATACTTACAGTTCCATCAGTATGAAGTATGATCCATGAAATAACTTCTGTTTCTCAATGAATTTAAAGAACGTGATACAATCGAACATGTATAAGGAACTGCTATGGAACTTGGTACCCATTAGACCTGAATTCTTTTGTGGATGACACTGCCAACCCCAAAGCTCACTTCGACCAAACCTATTTCCTTTCTCACATTTATAATTATTTGAGATGTGATTTTATTGAAAACTACGCAGAGTCTCCCGAGTTTGTTGTCCACTGAAGTAATTCTCACAGCAAATTAGATGAGGTAAAATTGTTTGATCAATATTTAACTGAGAAGCATAAAAACCCTTTCCACCATTTATGTGGGTAAAACTTTCCTGGATTAACACCATTTGTCCTTGTACTGTAGATATCTAGCTTGAGTACATGAAACGTTCTTAGTACTTCTTTAGTACGTGTTTTATTTGAACTTTGAAATACTTCATTTTGAAAAAGTCTGCGCATTGCAAGATTAATAAAGCTTATCGTTAAATTATCATAATATGTACTTTTTTTTTTCAAATATATAACCTTTTAAAAAATAAGGATTTAAAGTTTATAAAATAACTGTTCAAAGCAAAAGTTTTTTTTCTTGCACAAAATTATGATTATACTCTTTTGTCCCATTCAGAACATTTAAACGACAAAGTGTAGAGCCGAAATATATTCATTGGTGTTTTTTTTTTACTTTAAGTTTACTTTGTTTTTAGCATATTTCGGGTATTTCAACCTTCCAAAGTTGAATCGGAATATATTCATTGACTAATTTAAACTTTGCTTGCATGTTTTACACACACATACACACACACACACAAAGAAAACATTTATACATAGATTGATAGATAGATTGATAGATAGATAGATAGATAGATAGATAGAGATACGTGTGTGTGTTTATTGATAAGGCAAAATAACTTTAAGGAAACCCTAGTTAAAGATTAACTTCAAAATAAAGTTCTGGTCCAAAAAAGGTAGTATACTTTAAATTTTTTCTCTCTTTTTCTCTATAGATAAATCATTCATTATTTCAAATCATTAATGTCTCAATTTTGTTCTTTGTCAATCGCTTGAATTATTTAATTAAAATTTACGTAACTTTAGTCTACTTGTTGCTGTTTCGTTTAAATATTTTACACGGCAAAAGTTTTGAGCATCATACCGGAAAAAAATATTGAAGTCTTTATTTATCTTTTCCAAAACTGAATTCTGAACAAACACATAAACTACTCTGCTTACTTTTGATTCAATTCCAAAGCAAATAAAATCTTTACCACTTTGACTCCAAAAAATATTCAATTCTCCAGATTACAAAACCAGAAGCGTCCGAATTTAATGCTTTTATATATGCAAGCATTCTTTGCAAGAAAGTTTGATTTCAAAAAAGGAAATATCCCCGACGTTTCTGTCGCGAAATTATCAATCAACTCAACATGCATATTTTATTATCTCTAGAGCAAGCGGGAGATTTTTCCATTAAGGATATTGAAATTTTCTATTAAAAACTGGACCGGGGATAAAAAATAAATACGAGAACCCACCATCAACCTGGGTGTTATTAAATTAGTTTAAAGAAGAAGTCGGAAGGATACAGAGAAATAAGTCCACTTTCCATTTTTTCCATTCTAAAATAAATACTCTTTCAGAATGAAAACCTCTGATACGACAAAGCATGTTTATACTCATTGGTTGATAAAATTACTTATGCATCCGAAATTCTCTTTCATTCGTTTATGCACAGTGTATATGCATTTATATACATTTTTCATCCCGTCTGCTCTCCTCTACTAGCAGAATAGGCTAAAATAAAAACGAACGCAAAGAAAAAACAAATAACACGAACGAAAATGCTGAAAAATCCTCCTGTAGTATTCGGGGGGCTAAGGAACATTACGTAGGATTTTTACATGGAGTTATAAATTATTCAGTATTTGAGAAAAATGTGCTCGGGAAAAAATGGCGGGGCGGGGGGCAACCTGACGTTGCATCGTTATTCAAAAACTTAAGGATAGAAAGAAACGGAAATATTTTCATGGTTTTGTGTTCAATTTTTCTCTCTTTTTTTTGCCGTTCTTTCTATTGCAGTAAGAATTTCAGATTATAAGGCTTGACGTTGTATTGGTATTTTCGTTGTTTATGTCGACTTTTTATTTATTTATTTATTTTATAATATTTTTCTCCTTCCATCTTGGTTTATATACGATTGCCTGAGCGTTTTAAATTTTAATATTTGCGTATTTTTCAACGGAAAGAGGAGAAAAAATATTAAAAAATATGAGCTCCAATCTTCTTTAGAATACGTTTTCTTCAAGAAATATGTGTTTATTTATTTTTTTCCCGCCGTGTGATAGTCTTGCGCTATTCCGCATGAAAAATTCGGCATGAAATATTAAAACACTAAAAAGTTCTGAAGGAACAAAAAAGGGTTTTATAAGCGTTTATACATATTTATGTATTCTTTCCTTTTCAGACACATTACTGTGACGTTGCACATTTGAGACGTTGTTACGATTCAGCGTTGCTCAAATATACTCAATAACATAGTAATTGAAGTAGTTTTTCGATCCTGAATTCCTAAGCTGTATTTATTAAAGAAGTTTTAAAACAGGAATTTTTTGCTGTATGTTTAAAAGGTTTAGTTTGAAAGGATGTCAGTTTATCTGTTGGGATCATTGATTACATAGTATATGTTGCGATATCATTTCAAAAAATATATTTTTATCATTGCGTAATGGTGAATACATTAAATAACTGAATGAAATAAAATATTGAATTTGTATTTACATATGCTTTCGTCATGCAATTGGAGGCTTTTAGTTTTGGAAGATAATTTGAATGGTACGAGAAAATAATATAAATTCACGAGAACAAAGAAAGAAAAATGGGGAGAACTACTATGAAGAAAAATACAGGTCTTAGATTAACTATTTTTGTGATTCTAAAAGGGAATATTCTCTTAGCTGGTGTATTTCCTCTGAGCCGTTATTTTTAGTGTCGAGTAATACTTTGAAAAAAAAAATAGCCTGGTAGACGCGAATGATTTTTTTTTTTTTTTTTTGAAATATTGGAAATTGAATTAAAATTTATTCAAATAAAAAAATAAATATAGGAGTGAAGTGAGCTCGTAAAGATCTTACGAGGAAAAAAAAGAAATGAATCGTACTATTCGACAAACCTTACTGGATGGGGGGAGGGGGGATCGCACACGCACATTTTCCTCTTCTAAAAGCTTTACTTTCTAATTTTTAATTTTTCAATATTAGTTTTTTTTTTAACTTTTATTTTTAGGTAATATTTTTACGACGCATTAAGCATTCATTCATGCTTTTCTCTCCTTTTTAAAGAAATTACGGAAAGTTTGCTAAAACGAACATCACTCAGTATAATACCCCCAAACTTTAGAAAACTTCTACAGTTATTAATAGTTTACAAAAGTACTCTAACTAATTTTATGACTGCTTTTAGAAGCAATTACCTTACAAAACACTGGAATCTCCTTCTGCCACACTATCGAGTTTGGGTCTGACTTAATTCGAATCATAGGTTATCTTTCTTCTTCATTTATTCCTTTTTTTTTCTTCCTTCAAAAACGAATAAGATGAAGAACATATGTAGAGCCAGATTAAGACATGGTCACCCCATGGGGCACTGCAAAGGGCACCAAATCTGAAGCAAAAAGTTTTTTTTTAATTGATTACTTTCATATAGCAACTATGCAAATAGTATTAAATCTACCGAAGAAACGATCTCTGTAAAACTTATATCTCTATCACAAATCCCAAATCCACTCCAGACTTACCTTTCAGCTTACATTATTATTACATTTAAAAGTCATACAATAGATACTTTTGATATTTACGTTTTATTGTAACGAGGGATTTAAAAACTTCACCTTAAAGTAGTATAAATAAGAAGGAAAGAGGACATCAAATGAAGTTTGTTCCCAATGTCCTCAAAAGTCATCGCCGGGCCCTGAACATATGAATGCAGAACGTACTATGACATAATGCTATTTCCGAATCAAAATACCATAATATTTTTCTCTTTATTTATTTCGCTTCGTTGCCACCCAAGATATTTTTCATAGTAATCTCTATTGCCGATACTTGTTGTCAACGCAGTAAGCATAATGATAGTAGAAAAGTGCGAATTCTGTTCAAGGGTAAAATATATTACAAACAAATTAGTAGTAGTTCAAATAATCAGAATAAATACATTTTTTGAAGAGTTGATTTAGAACCGGTTCTTTTCCTTATACTAACTCTTCTTCAACTGAATATTTATTGGTTAGCTGGTTACAAGTAGCTATTTATCGTTGCTCTTTTAATATGAAATTGGGTTTTGTTTGTATGTTTATTATTTATGTTTTATATTATGTTATATATTGTATGTTTTATCTAACCATTATCATATTTGTTTTGCTACATCGTATGTAACAGCAATTTCTTTTAGTGCTCCTCTAAGTGAACAACATTAGCTACTTGGAAGAGTAGGTAATCTGCTTCCAGGCGTTGGGAAGCAATTACAAAATCATATAGCAGCTGTTTTTACAGGGGCTTTAGCTCGTAATTTAAGGTAAAATCGTTCAAAACTTTTATGAAATAATAACAAGCCGTATCTCTCAGGAACAAATGCTGTAATTCCTCAAAAGCTTGTCAATTCCTGTATGGAAATCATGAGCAGACTGGATGTTCTCCGTGTAGCTAATAGTGCTGATGTGAAAGTGCACTAAAGTTATTTGATGTTGCAAAGTAAAGAAAGGAAAAAAGATAATGGCTAATATAGTTTAAAAATTTCTCAATCTCTCATTCTAAAGTTTTAAAACCATATCCTTCTCCACTGATTAATTTATTGGTACTCTGTATTTGAGGGGAAATAAATCAGAATAAAATTTCAAGAAGCTCAACAGTTATCCGGAGACGGGACAGTTAATGTGTAGAGTCAGTTTGCATAACAAAGCATCCATCACCACGATGTTTCTTTACGGAATAGTTCAGCCGATTCAGTTTCCTTGATATTCTTACGTCAGAAAGTGGTCATAATAGTTAATTTTTCGTATTACGATGCATGTAAGCGTGCTATTGCTGTTGACTGCAAAAGCAAATACAAATGTGAATGTCACTGCAAAAAAAAAAAAAAAAAAAAAAAAAAAAAAACGCTGTCATTAGTCGTGTTAATAATCAAATTCTCTCCTCCACCCAGTAAAACTTGTAAAAATTTAAACTATTCTGGCTCCGAGTCGATCCCTTCCAAGGGCAGGGCCTCTGCTACTTTCCGACTATACTGAAATTACATTTTGTCGGACCTGATCAGAAAATATTATGTAATACTGCAAACAATGACAAGCATGAGTTGCTAAAGAGCTTTAAAATATCAACGCCAATGGAGCAATTACGTTGGTGTTAGATTGGTCCATATTCCATAGTGCCTAAAAAAGTAAACCAACCGAAAGTGAAATCAACGTTCATAGATTTACAAAATGTCTAAATATTTTTTTTAATATTTCAAAAAACCTGAGCAAACTAGAAGTAATCATATAATAACAAATAACTCACTTTATGACAGAAATTTAACTTTATTCTCGATAAAAAAAAAGTTTAAAAAAATAAAATAACAGACCTTTAAAAATTTCTCAGCAGAGCTAAAATTCAAAATTCTATTGGAATAAAAACTGTTCAAAATCATTGCAGAATGTAATTTCATACATAAGATTTGAAGAACCATTAGAATCAATTATCGGTCATCAAATAAAACTAAAATTATTGAAATGACTGAGACTGCTCCAACGGGGCCTCAAATCCCGTACTATTAAGTTAATACTTTTCTTAATTAAATCTTATCATTTTTACTTTTATATTTCTTTAGCAAAAATTGTGTTCCATAACATTGTTTATTATATCGACATTTACTTTTAAAACTATGGAACAATTCGTTGAAACTGTATAATTCATTTCCAGACTTGAATGTCTTATCCACTTTTTCGGAAAGCAAAAATTTTATCAAACTATTTTCTTGAAAGTAAATACATAAGAGGAAGGATGAAGAAAAAAGAGAAAAAAAAACCTAGAAAGCTGCTTATATTTTCTAGAAACTCAAAGAGAAGTTTATAACTCGAATAAGAATTTCTTTTCTTTGCAAAATCATTTCGTTCAGCTATTTTCTGAATGCGCAAAACAGTATCGCAAAAAACTCCATGCAACAACTAAGAAAAAAATCAAAGAAAATCCATTAAAAATTTTATGCATTATGCAACAGCAACGATTACTTAAAATTTTATGAGCACACTCACACACATAAGGCCTCTAAGGCCTTAAATATTAGTTTGAAAACCTTTTAAGTACAACAAATAATAAATTTGACTAAGTAATAAATGCATGTAAGAAGAGGAACTTTTCAAATGGAAATTATGTACCCGTTAGGCACATTTTTCTTCATTTGTTGGCGTGCCATTAATCTTTCGTTCCGATTTTTCAGAAGCTGATGATTAATAGTTGCTCTTTTTTTTCTTTTTGTTGGATGCGCTGAAAAACTAATTTTTTTAATAACATTTTGTGCGTCTTGTCGACGTACAGTACGACGTTTGTGTTGATGCGCACACCAAGTTTGACGTTCAAGGGTTTGCATACTTCTGCTGTATTAGTTACAGCAATAAAATGCAAAGTTATGGTTCCTGCAGATCTCAGTGAGCACAACTTACAATAAAACTGCTGGTGAAATTAATTTGTACTCTACGTTACTTTAAATGATCATTCCACCTCTTTTGCATCCTTCTCCTTTACTAATAATAAAGCTGAAAGTCCCTCTGTCTGTCAGGATCTCTGTTCGGATCTCTGTCAGGATCTCTGTGACGCGCATAGCACCTAGACCGTTCAGCCAATTTTCATGAAATTTTACAAAAAGTTAGTTTGTAGCATGGGGGTGCACCTCGAAGCGATTTTTCGAAAATTCGATGTGGTTCTTTTTCTATTCCAATTTTAAGAACATAAATATCATAATATGAACGAGTAAATTACGAAATTATCATAACGTGGAACCGTTACATGGGCACAAGCCAATTGGCGGAAAAATTCACATACATTATTTGTAAATATACAGGCGAACCAAAAGACCTTTTAATTTTCTATTACGGGCAAAGCCGTGCCGGTACCACTAGTGTATAATAAAAAAGGATCTTTGAAAATTTTCATGGTGCAGTGAACGCCGGTTAATTGAATCTGATTAATTGAATCAACCGCTTTAATGTATCAATCTATCATAAATAGAACAAATTCCAGCTTTATTAAATTAGCCGCTTTATGGAATCAAAACTGTTTGGAACAAACGTAATTCGTGTAAGCGGCGGCCACTTTATAATATTAAAATGCAAATGGAGGACGAATGGATGTTCTTTACAAAATGCAGTGGTAAATACGTAAAAAAATGCGATAACATATTTATTGTAATGTTTATAAAGCGTGAAGATAAACGGCATTACTCACTAAGCAATTAAATATTATAACCTTTTGATTATCCATTTACATTTCTTCGTTTCCGTTAAAATAGTTGGGAATGTTTGATGTAAATTTTAACTCTTAAGATTTTAATTTTGTAAGTTTTACAATGTCAAAAACGGATTTCTTGACAAAAAATTCCAAAAAAAAACAATTTAATAAGCTCCCAAGCCAAATAGAAGTAGTTATTTGTTTTGCATTTTGCACAACAAAGAAACTCCCGTACCTTAAAAAAGTTTATTTTAGTTCTTTCACAATTAATGCATTCCTCATATTGGTTACTTGTTAATCCATTTCACCATAAATACACTTGCGAATTTAAACTTCTTTTTAGATGTCTAAATTTAAAATATGACTTTATACAATGTCGATGCTCTAACATCCAATTTTAAATCCGTTTACTTCTATCACGTAATGTTTCTTTGCGAAACCACTGTACATGCATTGTATAATTGTTTTTTTTTTTTTGAAATTTTAAAAGTATTTTTTCTGAAAGAGCATGCACAAAGATATGGGTTTTAATCATTTTTTTAAATAATTTGACTAAGTTTAGCTTTTAAACAAAATTATTTTAATCGGTTTAATGTACACGCAGATTTAATTTAATTTTTTACACTTCTAATCATGACATCACAAGTGAGGAAATGCCCTTCACCGATGCCATCAGCACAGAAAGGAATATTTTGGCATTAGTTAAAGATGAAATATTATAGCGCAATAATATTAATGAATTTCATGTTTGCTTCAGAAAAGCCTTCATTCAAAATTCTCATTATGATTGTTGTGAATATCATTGTTTAATGGCAAACTTTTTATTTATCATGCGTAAACATTCAGTTCACCAATGGAGTAGCACGCCAAAGTACATAATTTGCGACGTCATAAAGACCAAGTCTTATTTCCAAAATTGAACACTTAAAAAAAATAAATAAAAAATAACTATTGGGAAAATAAAGCAACCCCCATTGCGCAAATTTTATCATTTTCAAATGCTTTTCAAAAAAAAAAAAAAAATATTTAATGTACACAAATTGCGTAATTTAGTTACGTAGCTTCTTTTGGACGTACAAAAATTACTGTAAGGAAAACAAAATGCATTTAACCCCTTCAGACCTGGTGTCCGGTATACCAGACATACACTTTAAAAAGCTGCTAATTATCTAATAATTGATTTAACTAGTTGATTGTTTTTGTAGTTGACTCTTTACATTGTACTTATTATAATCTGTGAAATAATTTTTCGTTTTGGATTTGACAACACTGTCATATAAGGATTGAGAAATGGAGAGTGGCTCTTTTTTCCAACCATGGATTTTCATCTGAAAAGCGAAGTTTTTCTCCTGACTTTTTTTAAATTAAATAATCTTTAATTAATCGTTTCAAATGCTTATATTATGTTTATAATTGTTTGTAGAACATTTTATAATGAAGTTTGTTCGGTATTTTATCGTTTTTGTATATAAAATATTGATTTCAAAAATATAAGTCCGGAATATTGGACGTGCCATAACTCTTTTAATTTTTCTCCTACAAACTCGAAATGTTGTCTATAAAATACCCTTTCCCATAGTACACCGTGTACCAAATATCAACATTTTTGGTCCCATATTTCATAATTCCGACTGAAGGGGTTAAGTGAGGAGTAAAGTAAATTCGATACAAAAGAAAAAGCACATTTTCGATAATTTGTTTTATCGATACAGTTAATATACATTTATTTCTATTACTTTATGATAAAATAACGTTTGAAAAACATTCTGTGAAATGATTATTTATTTTAATTAAGAAATGAGCCATTAACAGCGATTCACCGAGACGGACGTTGCAAGACAAAAAAAAAAATGTGCTTTCCCTCATAAATAATCGCTGGATCGCCTGGAATCAAAAAAGCCAAAATGATTTGATTACATTAAATCAAAAAAAAAAAAAAAATCGAAAATTTCCTGGAAAATAATAAACTTTTAAAGTGCCTAATTTCTTCCAGTAGCATACCTCGCGAAAAACCGGAAAGTTTCTTGCTAAAAATTAGTAACCTGCATAAAATGAACCTCGAATCTTTCTAAATATCTCAGAAACCTTTCCAAATAAAAGCCAGTCATGTTTCTGGATTAACAGGATTTTTCAGAGAAGTCTTAGATATGTTTCTGATTTTCCAGAAAAGCTTCTGAAATAAATATGTCCGAAGCTAAGACAGAATTACAGGCCAATACTAAATAGCTTATTTACCTGAAATTCTTGCAAAGCTGTAGTATCCATGACAATGCTATTTTCCAATCGTTTAGTGCTTAGTTAATCAGAAAGTGCTCTGTAAATGAAGTGAAGACAACGCATATAATAAAAAAGCTGAAAAATATTCATACCGATTTTTCACAACAGTGGCAAATATGCATTTATGAAACTTGCAGCTTTTCAGAAAACGTTTTCACAAAATTACTTGTTTTTTTTTTATAGGAAAAAGCAATGAAATCTCGGTTTGTAGCACAAAAAATAATCTGTGACGTTATACTTATTTTTCTTTTTCTTTTTTGCAATGTAGTTAATAAGTTTCTGGCAAGTAACAAATTTGATTTATAAAAAAAATTAAAACTATCCTGTATTTGTATTTGTTATTTATTTACTTTTTTTTGATGAGAAACCAGTATTTTAATTTTTAAGTGCCGTGAAAAACTGAAAAATCAATTAAAGAAAACAAACTCTATATTGTTACCTGCGGGTTTTTTTAATTATTAAACTCATTTTGGTTTTTTGACTTCTGATAATTCAGTGATGAGTTATGTTGGGCCCCGGAATGAAACTTTTATTGTTTTGAGACGTCCACGGAAAGTCTATGTCAATATCTTATTTCTTTCTAAAAATTAATAAAATTTTGATAAAATATTCTTCAAATATTAGTTTATAAATTAATAATTATAAAAATAAATATGTGTTGATTGTGTCGTCAAAAAATACGAATTTTTTTTTAAATTGAATTAATCTTACTCCTGACTTTAAATAAGAAATAGAACGTAATACGAACTTTCTAGCTTCGAATAGGATTTGAACATGCTAAAAATACTCTAAAAACATCCCAATTTCGGAGGCAACAGTTTCATCGAATGCTAGAGTAATTTGATAGTTTTTTAATATGGGAACGATACCAATGCTATGATTATACTGAATTATATTTTTTCAAATTAACTAATCACTCTTCAACATCCAAATTGCACACGCATACAACATATACAGAAATATTTCCAACATTTCCTTACGTTGTTATGCAAAGAAAAGTTTTAAACTAAACATAGACTTTTTTTTTACACTTTTATCATGTTTTTGAGAAGAATGTGTCAAGTTAAGATGGATGAGAATAACTGAAGTTTCCCCTATGGAAAGGAAGAAATGTGAGCGGAACTTTCTGAACACCTACAATATGGGAGCCATGATATCAAGTCAATCATTCTTTAGTTTTCCAATAATAGCAATTAAACTGGATTTTCAATCTTTTAATTTTTTATTCACCATTATACAAATGATGAAAAAAGCGTAATGAACAGAAAAGTTTATGTTTTTTGTTGAAACGTAGGAACTTATGCGCCTCAAAAATTTATACCCTTCAATAAAGTATGACTTAAGGAAATGCTAAAACATAAAACTTCAATCAAACTATGTTTATTAAAGATATAAACATAATGGATTCAGAAAAAGATTTGTAAAAACAGCAGTTTCAGTTCAATTACACGATTAAATACCAATAATGAGAGTTCCAAAAGGCTGCGGAACATTTGTTTCAGTCCCAACATGATGCTTAACTACTATAGGGTTTGAATTAATTGGGGCAAAGGTATTTTTTCGAGGACTTTCAACTTGGTTGCCAGCTAGTTCCAATAGGCTTCCTCAGCAATTCTGTCTGTCTTAATGTCATCTGGATGTCAGTTTTGACAGATTAAAGCTAGTCTAGATAAGAAATCGGGAATATTGAAAAATTCTTTAGTTGGCTTCTGTGACAGGAGAAAGTAATATTTTTCATTATTTCATAACACTGCCGTGGGCAAGTAAAGGGCAGTAACGGCATTTCTTTTTTTTTTTTTGCATTTTTTGTCATTAATTGTACTTCAGTTTCATTGTACAAACTTTCTTATTGGATTTCTGCTGAAAAAAAGGCGCGAAAAAAGCCAGTAATTCCAACATTTCCCTATTGTTAGTATTGTATCCAACACACATTTCTTCAAATGTCCCGAAAACTCGTATCTGCAGATACGGCCGTTTGCTGCCCACGGCAGTATAGTGTTACAAAATAGGAATACAAAGCGTAGAGAGTTAGAGAGAACATCAAAGATAATCGGACTTAAAAGGCACAAGTTCATGGGGGAAAAAAGATATTTACTGTGGTTGATATTGTTAAGCAAACTTTTGACAACTTCTCTTCTGACCAACACTAAGCGCTCTCCGCTCTCGAACAATGTATATCAATATCAATAGGCCAATAGGCAATAAACACGTCGTAAGGTATTGACTAGTTCTTGTAGGGCTAATAATGCTGTATCAAAGTAGGAACTGATCCTATCTTGGAGTGTTTTCTATTCTCCTTCACATTTGCCCTTTCTTCGAAGAGGAAATGGTTTAGTTAAAATACATTTTTTCAGACTCCCGGAAAAGCTTGATTTTCTAATACCAATCATGAAAGTAGTATTTTTTACAGCTATAGACTGTACGATTCTCTTAGCTAACTTTCTAAGTGCTACATCTCTTTTTAGCGTACTAAAATGAACGGATGCAAAATGTAATTTCTCTTCTCGCAGGAACAATATGAAGAATTGATCAATATTCATTATTTCTCCTGTAAACCAGTTTGAAGCAATCAAAATTGACATTCAGATCGCATTAAGACAGATACAACAGCTTAGGTGGACCTGCTGGAGCTAACTGGCAATCAACTTGAAAGTTCAAAAAATAATAGCTTTCTCCAAATTAATTCGAAAACTATAGTAACTTAAGAACTTTCGTTCATCGTATAACTCAGGGGTTCCCAAAGTGGGTGCCACAGGGAGGGGCGAGGGTTGCGCGAAATATTCACGGTATCAATATGCATTAAAAAATAGTTATAGACCAGGGTGCTAAAAAGGGCTGTTAAAAACTTATAAATTACTCAAAAGGTACCTCGAATCTGAAATTTTGGGAACCCCTGGTTTTCACGATTTTGGATTCAAATTTATAAGACTATTGCTCCGTATCTTTTTTTATGCATTGTGTCACGTGCGATGGCTGTCTTTTAAGAGTTAATAAAAATATCGTTCCTTTTCCTGTAACCCACCGAGACATATGCCACAAATATTCTTCATTTTAATAGGTGGTCACTAAATCAGTGAAGCAGAATTGAAGTGAAACATTTCATATATTTTTTGAAGCCTTGGAAAATTATTATCACGGGTGAAAAACCTACTGTTATAAAATCTCCTATTATGTTCGCAAAGGACACAAAATGTTTTTCTGGTGTTTCTATAATTTGCAAAACGGCTGCAAACCATCCACAAAAAACAATTACCATTGTAATCTAAAATCACTCACGAAATGACAGGCCACCGCTTTGTCTGATAAAATTGTTCGTGAGCTTCATTTACGAGCAGTTTGTATTAAATATATTAACAGCTAGTGTAAGATATAGATCCAACCACATTCCATTGTCTTTCTATTACTGAAAAATACAACCGTACGGTTTAAATTATTTGACATATTATTAAGAGCCTACGGTAATTAAAAAAAAATCTTTAATCATTTTTAAAATAAATAAACAATAATAATAATAATAATAGTTAAAATTAGAAACTAATTAAATAACTACATTTTATAACGAAAAATCGTTTACAGCTTTCATGAGAAAAAAATAAAGGATACCGGAATGTATTTTCCCCTGTTGTCAAACCCAAAAAATAAATTTATAAATTTACTTTAGATCTTTAGAAAATAAAGAAATAAATAATACAATGTCTTATTAAATAAATTAGTGTTCATTAAAAAACCGTCTGCACAGCTCGTTCATTATGTTAAAAAATAAAGCACTCAGAATTTCTTTTTATTTCTCGTTGCCAAAAATAAAGTAAATCAATCTAAAACTAAAATGAAAATCAAAACAAATTATCGCAACAATCAATATTTCGCAGTAAAAACCAGGTTAGCGAAGTAAGAGTCGTGGAGTCGAACCCGGACAGATTTTGGGGTAATGGAGTTGGAGTCGAAGGCTTTCAAATTTAAAGTCGGTCATTTTTACCCCTGAGTCTGTATTTCTGCAAAACGGATTTGATCGTATCGGATTATTTACTGAAAAATTGTTAGGGGAATTGAGTGGGGGGTCAGATCGGCAGAAATACTTTATCCTCATCTCAAAACCCGATTTTCCAATTTGTAATTTTTTCAATATTTATTTAATTATTTTATCTATTTTGGACCTATTTTGTTTTTATTTGTTTGTTTGTTTTTGTTTTTAGTGATAGTTTTAGGATGTAATAGGCCTTGTTTTGTGCCTTTTTAGTTCTTTCATTTACTTTTATGGAAAAGTAGGCAAGAAAGAAAATAAAAAATAGGTTAACCAGTATTTTATTGCATTACTAGCTGCGTCGCCCAGCTTTGCACCGTCTACCTTAAACCTGAAAGTTTTATCTCGTGACTCGTGTTCAACAATCAGGCTCGAAACAAAAAAAAAAAAAAAATCTGTAAAATTTCCCGGGAAGGGAATAAAAGAAAAAATTTTGAATCCTCCGATTATAGAAAAAGACTAAAAACAAAAGCCAGAGTTTTATTTGTTCATATTCGGCAAAAGATATTTCTTACAAATGATTTTCTTCGCGCTATAAATATTAATAAAACATTGTTCAGCAATGACCGTTATCAACAATGAATTTCTAATTCAAGGTTTACCTAAACTTTAGCAGGAATTAGTTAAAAAGTTAATTATAATTCAAGTTCTAATTACCTTAGAACGTTGAAATAAATTTTATCTAATGCAAAAAGATCAGAAGTTTCTCTGTATACTTTGTTCTAATTTTTGCGAGCATTTTTTCGTCGTCATATTAGAAAAATACCATTTTTGGGTCCAAAAATTAAAACTCGGACGGTTCAGTTTTTTTTTTTTTTTTTTTTTGCTTTCGAAAATCCCCTCTATGCTGTTTCTCGGGTGCCCAAGTTCCTTCCTGCTAAATATTGGTCGAGATCTGACCGCAAACTGTGGATTTGTATAGAGAACATATAAACATACATTCATACGTATATCTTCTTTGTTTTATTTATATAGATTGAACTCTAAATTCTTTAAAAACTTATTTTTTTTAACCTTCACTACTCTTTATATTTCACTTTATTAACCCCCATTAAATTTTGAGCAATTTGATACGATCCTATAATTGAGAGTCGTTCAAGAGGTACAATATGCAATTGCTACAACTTGAAAACTTCATTATATTTTAGAAGTTTAAAATGCATTAGGTACAGAATTTTTTGCTTGATGTACAAATCAAATGAAATAATAACGAATCCATGAGTTATCCAACTGCTTCTTACTTCTCGTACAATCAGTTTTTATAGTTTCTTTAAAATTCTTTGCCTATCGGTACAGTTCGTTCTGATAGTATTTTATTACAGCGTACGTACATTTATTTTTAAATATTTATTAGAATTTACAATAAATACCAAACTGGTTCTATTATTTCTAAGTCCCATCTTCGTCGTGGAGATAAATGAAGATTTTTCACCCATTATTTCGCATGTGTTACATACTTTAATGCACATCATTCTTTCCCACATCATGTCTATCCCAGTCTCAACAAAAACCTTTCGCAAGTTCAAGGTTAAAAGCAAAAATAAAATAACTCATGGCATTGAAGAATTATCATAAAAGACTAGAATATAATGATCATCACAAAGAAGCAGAAAGAAGAGAAAGAAATTTGTGCAGAAAAGCGTAATTATAGTGATTTAGAACATTCCATTGAAGAAAGAACATGTTCGGTTTCAGAAGAATATAGACCTTTTTCAGGACTGAAAAATCATTTTTTCTCCATTAGCAACAGCTCTTTTATTGCCGTATTAGTTCTTCAGCTCTGTGAAAGTTGCAGTTAGTGAGTTATTTTCGCTGCTATTAAAATGCAATCACCACTCGAATTTCATATCTGTCGTTTATGATTTAGTTTGTTAAAACGTATGGTTCTCGCTGATTATCACGGACGGTTTTCTTACGAACAGTGGAATAAGTACTGGAAGTACGTTATCTTCTTTCACATACTCCAATATCCTCTGGTTAAAGTGTACTATTGCTGTCATGTTGAAATTGATAGAAAAATTAAATAAAACAAAATGAACAAATTGCGTAAATATATAAATGGGAAAATTCTGTAGGAGTATGAAGAAATAAGCTGAATAGTATATAGAAGAATTTTTATTAGATGGATAGTAAAAGAAAGGCATAGTTATGTACGATAAAACATTATGGATGAACAAATGAATAGATATATTTGAAAACAGTTAGATGAAGAGATAAAAGTTATGAAAACAACTTCCTGGATCAAAATTACAGGAATGATGTAAATTTTGGTCCATGTGTGCAATTGCTTGCGTCCCATTGGTATAGTTTAAGGATTAAATGAACAAACAATCTTGCACACATTCTAAGCACTAATCGGAAAGTAAGAATTTGAGTAGAAATGATATTTGGGGAAAAGAAGACACAAAAATTTGCACTGTAAAGGCAAAATGGAGATATAAATGCATAGATAGATATAAATGCAATTGCGTGAGTAAATAAAGCTATTAACAGAAGGTGGGATGTAAATGGATTAGGGTTTCTTAACAATAATGTTGAAAATGGATAATTAAACGAATAAGTACACAAGCAGATAAATGGAAAAACTTATAAAGAGACATAATGTGTTCCTAAATTAGTTTAGAAGAACTAACATTAATTAAAAGGGTTTTTTTAGTGTAAATCAATAACTGGATAAGCATATAGATAAGTGCTGCTTCTTTGACAAAGCATAAATGATGTTCGAATTGAGGAATTTGCATATTAGACTTTTTCAAAGCTTCTTTTTCTGACACATAGAGTAATTCTTATAGGGTCTGTGCGGATAGTTTCAACCAGAAACTCTCTGCAAAGAAACTCGCATATTGATGACAGAAAACAAATAATTTGAGATGTTAATCAAAATTAAAGTTAATTAAATGATTTCAGGTTATGTATGTAACGGCTTTTAAACTTTTTTGCTTTTTTAGTTTATAAGAATGGAACTTCGAAAAAATCACATGTTGAAACGCATTTTAAATGTACGCATAAAAACATAAAAATTGCTCGATTTGTAAAAATTTTGTTTTGCAACGTTTCAAATTGGATTTTTTGCACTTGTGTGAAAATCAATCTGTGACACAGTAAGTTCGGGTTCTGTGGGGTAAAGATAACTAAAAATAACATTACAAAAACTGAAAAGTTTTTTTTTAAATAACTTAACAAAATCAGTTACCAAGGGGAACAATATCCCGAAACCTGCAGCTCTGTATCATTTTTTTTTCTTATCCGTACCCTTGTTTTCAGGGCAAGTCACTAAGAACAAAAAAAAAAAAAAAAAAAAAAAAAACACGCACATAAACAATATATTGCTTTGTGATGTGTGTAGAAGATCTTGCGTATGTGGGGGGGGGGGGAGAACTAACATTTTAATTGCTTCTAGATATCCATCGAAATTGCATATAAAAAAGCAAACGTGAAAATAATAGCAATAATAATACCAACAACTTTTAGTTTCAATTTCCTTCATTTTCATTTTTTTCTGTTCAGTTACCACTTGTCTCGTATTTTTGAAACATCAGGCTATGACGTCATCTGGGAATAACCAGACTTGGTTTTGTCTAGAAAGAGCTCATCCACATCGTTCCCTAATTAACTCCTGATTAAGACTAATTTCGCAATTATGTTACTAATTAGTAGCAAGTGCCAGGGAAAAGTACAGATTACCTTAAAACAACAGCGGAATAACTAAATCGTTTTTCGAACCGAGGATATGTTAAGTTAATCAAAGACGAATATTTAATTTTGCTATTTGCATATTTTGCGTTTCAGTAAATGAGAATGCGGGTGCTCTTACAAATGCCCCGTGCGTTGCTAATTAGCGATTATCCCCCACCCTCCCATTTAGAACCCATTCCTCCCCCAACTTAGAAACGACGGTAACAGGTTTTAATTTTACGCACCAATTCTACTGCATTATGAGTCCCTCACAAACAAGCTTTGAATGCGCCTTTAATTCAAAGTGCCTCCTTTACTTCGTTATTAAAAACTTGATTAAAATGAATTCCAAACAACTCAACTCGCTTTGCTGTTAAAACTTGTTTCTTGTTGGTTCGTTGCTGTTATTATTACTCCAGCTATACGCCGCCTCCTTCACAATTTGTTCCTTGCTCTGCGAAATTAAAACGGAGGAAACATTTTAAAGTTTATTGTCAGTTTTTTAAAAAACAATTTCTTCTCGGTCTGAATTCATTTGCGATACACTAAATAGACGAGCAAAAGGGAATTTTTCAGCAGTTTTAATTCCTTCCTATTGTGAGCCAGCACTTTCGGCGACGTTTTTCATTTTGTTCAAAAATTAAACTTTAAACATAAGATGCTTCCCAATTCTATTTTTGATTACTCAGTTCCTGTTTGAATTACGCAAAACTCAACGTTTTTTTTTTTCTTTTACTCAAATTTAGAAAGAGAAATGATTTAAATTTCATGATTCTTCAGTTGAAGTTTAATTGCGAATACTAATTACATTAGAAATGAAATGCGTTTATTTAGTACTTAAAAGGGACGCCATGCCGTTTTTGTACTCTTGCAACATTTTTGAAGAGCTTTCAAAATTAATGCCGAAGAAATTCGCTGTTTAATTAAGTGAACGAGATCTACTCCTTTACATTCTATTGCGTTCAATTAACATAAGTGAAACAGAAGCGGCCTTTTAAGTGAAAATAAAACGAAAAATTATAAAGTTATTTGCGAAGAAAAAAACACACACTCCGCCGGAAAGCTTTTGAAGTTAATGGATAGTATATTTTACAGACGAAACACAAAGTGATGTATTCAGTCAAAACAATTAATTAAAGGGATTTTCAATATTAATGAAATGTTGTTGTTTGTTTAGTCGCATGAATGTAAAGTAAGAATGAACGGTGGAGTTGTTATAAAATTAAAACATCCACTGTGTGTGTGCATAAGTTAAAAAATAGTTTTTTGGGACTGAAGTCCCAAATTAAATTGAATTTGAATAGGTGTCAAATGTAAATAAAAATTCGAACTTGCTTTATTTAACGTTCGAAACACTGTAGTACGAACTTGAAAATTGAAAAGCCGACATTCTTGAATTCATTTTTACTCCAGTTGAAAACTTGTTTAAATACAGAAAAATCTGAATCTCAATATCAAAGAATCCCTAGACTTTGTTGGTGAGGTTAATTTAAGCTTCTATTATTCTCACTGAATATATATGAAATTGTTGTGGAAACTTATGAGTTTAATAGTAAGTATTTTTTCAGTGTTTTCTTCTAAATTTGCATAATATATGGTGCTGGCAACTATAATATTGTGCCTATTTAATATTGGCAAAAAGTATTTAACATCCCGATTCACCAAAGTTGGATCACTATATTAGCGCCGAGAAAGAATTGAGTTATAATGAATAATGTAAGACTCATAACAATATATTTTACTCACAAATTAGAGGAACTTTACTATCAAAATGGTGTATAAATGACTCGATTTAAAAACTTTGACAGAAAAAACTACATTTTATTAAGATTGCTTACACTAATATGTGTTTGTAACAGCAATTAAGTTTTGTTGACCCTGAATACATTGATCATAGCCACATGAGAAATTTAAATTCATAGTAACTGTTCATAAATGCAGCAAAATAATTTTTATGATTGTTGATTACAGTAATATTTGAATTCTTTAAATTTGAGTATATGCTGACCTTAGTTACAAGTACAACTTTGATTCTTATTAGGTAGATCACATTACAGTAGAAAAACTAATATGCATAGAGTTAGCTTCACGGTTAAGGTTAATAAATTTATTTGCTGATTATATTTATCGTAGAGCTTTAATTTCTTAATTTCAGCCCAGAGTTACAACAGAAATGTAAGTTTTTTGATGAGAAAAATAACTGTAGATGACTTAAGACTTTTTTTGCACTGTTTACACTGATCCTAACTACATTATTTTTTGTTGTTTATCATCTGTTGATTGTAGTAAAAGTAAAAATTGAGATATGATGACTAGGATCATTCTAATCATGGATTCAGTAACTTTTAATCAATTAATTACGATAAGATTAATTCGTATCTTTCTCAAAAATCCGTAATTGTTGCTGTTGGTGAATTCCAGCAGTAACGGAAGGACGGTTTTTACAAAAAAAAAAAAAAAAAAATCGATGGATTTCTGATGCATAGATTTTTATACACATCATAATAAGTTGCTAAAAAAAGGGAGGGGGGCGGAATGAAATATGGCAACTAAAAAGGAGATGTTTTCTGTTTTGATTTTTAACGTTTGGGACATTTTCCGTTTAAAATTTCAAAACAAAAAAAAACCTTCAAGTAATATCCTCAATATATATAATAGCCAATTCACTGATGGGGTAAATCACGCTGACGTCACCAACAACGAAACTCGCGCCATATCATGAAAATTTGATAATATTTTCTAGCAATGTTTGACATGCAAAATAATGCTTTATTTTGAAAAGACGGGACCGGATCCGGGAACTAAACTGTTTTGCTGGTAAGATAGTCATTTTAGGAGAGTGAAGAAACGAAAGAGCGGTTAACAATGAACGCTGCTAATGGAATTTAGGGTTCATCCACTGGAGTTAAGGTTAAAATTTCAACTATCAAAATATCATCTAACAGGCAATCGCTTCGTTCAAATGTAGAAGCAATTTTCACCAGTCATACCTCGACGGGCGATTTTCTAGTTCTAGAAACATTTCAGAAAAATGCAATTGCTATTTTACCCCACTTTCTGCAATGTTACTTTCTAATTCAAAATACAAAGCATGGTAATACAGTTGACAAAATTACTAAATATGTTCTTGACTTGACGAAATAGAGGTGTATATATAAATGTCTATATACATACTGTTTGTGTGTGTGTGTATGACATAATACATCAAACTCTCAATTAATAAGATTCTTAATGCCGTAAAAAAGCCTAGAATAAATCGAGTGGTGTTAAATAGAATAGTTTTCTCCAAGGTGGCGCTGATACCGAAATAAATTACTATGTCATGTGTGATCGATAGCTATTTGTACGCTCTTTAATATGATGTTGCTCGGGATCGATTTTTCATCTGCAATATTTAATACAGAAAGCGAGATTCTTTCATAAAAGTAATTTCAACTTTTATCCGTTTCCCAAAACACTTCAGAAGTTTTTCAATCCTGTATTTAATCGATTGCTCTGATCCACTCTTTAAAACACCTTTAAAAATAATTAAAGAGCAATAACACGAAAACTTTGACGTTATTATTATACAATAAATAAATCAGTAAGAAACAAGCCAGAATGAATTAAATAAGCTTAAATCAATATTTCTTAGAAGAGAAACAATATTACTTTTCCTGAACTGCATTTAAAAATACATGTTTCAAAAAAAAAAAAAAAAAAAAAAAACGCTTTGCAGCAGCGAATTAGTGTTTATTTGATTTTAAGCGAATCAGAACTAAATATGGAAAGTAATTCAATACCTATGTGTTACCAATTTTCTAGGCATTAAATATTTAGTAAATTAAATAATATGCGACTGTAATTAGGGTTTCCAATCCCGCATTCAGCCCCGCGGGATTTCGGGATTGTAAGGAGTCAATCCCTACGGGATCCCGGGATCCCGCGGGATTGACTTTATTTTTCTAAAAACTTAATTTTAATGTCAAATAGAAAAAGTTGTGCCTTTTAGAATCACTGCTTTTGTTACTTGAATTCGTAGTTTTTCCGAATTCCGCTCACCAATTGCAGAGCACTAGTCAGATCCCAACTACCCCAATTATCGTTTTGCACGCAAAAGTTTGCCCTAAAAAGGTCCAACGCGTCTTAACAAAGCATGTTCGTGTGGAATGAGAACAGGTTGCTTAAAAATAATCATCTTGATGAAAACACGTGCTGCTCTTGTGCAGTTGGTTTTACTGAGATTAAATAACTGCGAACACACATTTAGCAAAAGAGCCCCAATTTCCTTCATCACCTTCCAAAGTAGACTTCTTTTCTTATGCTTGGTTTTTGTTCAAGAACAGCAAATTTCGGAAAAACACGATGTCTATTGGATACGTGTTTTGCTGCATACAATTTAACTTGCACTGAGAATACCCAAATGACTGCATTAACGTTTGTCATTATGTCAGTGCATTCGAATCTTCACAGCAAGGGCTGAGGGCTGTTTTGTTTCACCATCAAGTCGCAGTCTCAGTAAAAGTTTTTGGATAACTTCGCTAATTTTACCTCTCACTTGCGAGTGAGTCATAATGAGTTTCATTGAAGTTTCGGTCGCCTCTTTCAGATTCGTGGCGAGCATTGTATAAATCATGAGAGATTTTTCATTGCTTTCTTCTTTGAAGAAAAATATTGTGCACTCTTTGTAAGTTAAAGGTTTTGAGTGCATTTCTTAAGTTTACAGAAGTGACCAAACATTGCATTCAGGCTGCTCCAGCGTATTTTTGCAATCAGTAATAGACTTTCCCATTTTTTCCTAAAGCGAAATTTCCTGGATTTTAAACTTTAGCGATGGTTTTCAAAAAAAATTTTAAATTACACGCATTTTCATAATTGCTGTCCGTATAAAAACTGAAACCTCCCCAAATGGGAATACCAATTTATTCTCAGAAAAATATACTCTATTTTCCTTGTTTTCTCGAATGGTAAATCCACGTTCATCATAAAAGACGCAGAGTTTGTCTTGCTCTTCTTGCAGATATACGAGGAAAGTGATTCAAACAGATGATGCTTGTGAAAATAGAATATTTATGAGCGGCAAAAGTTGGAAAACGTTTGAATGGAAAAAAAATGCGGAATTGGAAATTCCGCTGGGATTTTGCTCTCAATCCCGCGAGATTAATCCCGCTAAGTATCATGCGGGATCCCGCGGGATTCGGGACGGGGATTTCGGGATTGGAAACCCTAACTGTAATGTATGTAGGCATGAACGGTTTTTGCAACTTTCGGTAATTCTTTCCTCTTCCTGAGATACATTTCTTTTGACTGTAAGCAATGTATGTATTGCAAAACACTGCGAAAAGAGGCATACTTAGAATGATTTGTCACAAAACCTGTTACGCTGAAAAAAGAAGCTTTTTGTTTCAAGCAAGAGTGGATAAAATGCTATGTGAAAAAAAAAACGATTGCTTTGACATACTCCGTTTTCACGCACAGAAAGATCCCATGTAGCGCTAAAAAATAGAATAGATTCTTGCATCGTTTAAAGATTTTTCTTAAATTCATTTACATTCAAAATTTTTTTATGAGTATGCATTTATTCTTGATGAGTTTTTCCCGTTTATCACTTGTAGAATTCTGCATAATCTTTGAGGTTTCCTACCATTGTTCGATTTACACAAACAGGTGCATTCTCAAGAATGTCATTGTAAAAGTAGTTCAGTTTTGAAATCAATTTAATGTCTGCTTTAATCCCATGTTTCACGATTTGAAATCACAACATATTGCTTGTGACCCTTATACTGCATCGCAATTTTTAACATCAACAACACCAACTGCTGCCGTTTAGACAATGATTGCAATAATTTCGACATAAAAGTTTTACAATGTAATTTCATTGATTTTATTTTGGGTGTGTCAAATTAATTAATGCTCAAAAAACCTGTTTGATCTCTAGCGTGTTAATAGTCAGTTAGAGGGAAGAACCGCCATTTTTTATAGAATGTCATTCGGGGAGATTTTGACAGTTACAATAGGGAGATATCTCGGCACGTCTAGTTCTTAATGATTTGTATATTTCAAGTCATTTTGGAACAAAATACTTTCTGTATTTACTCTTTATTATTACAATAATAACTATTATTTTAACGATTTTTTTGTCTTTCTCTCTGATGTTTCTCTTGGCTTACGTGCATATTGCGCAATCAAATAGGGCTCGAACTATAATGAAGACACTATTCCTGGATTTCTCGGGCTTATAATGTGAGGAAACTTTCGGTTCAAAGTTCCCGGATTCTGGAGAATATAGGAGGCAATAAGCCATCAAAACAGGGTCATAAAAGTCAAAAAGGTCTTTAACTAAATAGTTCGAAGAGTGTTGAAGACAGTGACAATATGGGGAGCCAGATCAGTATCATGTTACTGGTGGATAGAAGTAGGTGAGATATGCTGCCAACTGTAATAAGGGTTCCGTAAGGCTTGTGTGGAAAATGGCAATCAAACTCCGTTTACAAGCATTGTAAACGAGGGGGGGGCATTACTATATTTTACTGAGTATTTAGTCCGTTAATACTTAGTGCATTGGTGGATTGGTGGTGCTTCTTAGGTGGTGCTTCTTCGGTGGTTATCTTACTGCATTGTTCATACTTTTTAAATACGAAATCCATTCTTTCGAGATCCTCCTGCCACCCCGTAAATACATGTGAAGATCTACTGCACCTAAGCAAAAAGTGGACATTTGACTCTCTTGCTTGTGATTGTCTTTCTAATATTTCTGGCGTTTTTTAGCCAAACCAAAGTTTTACAGTGAGATATGAGAATATATCCAGAAATATGTTAGTGAAAAATAAATGAATCCACAAATATTAACTAGTTATGCATCATTTCTCTTTAAGGTGTCAAGATGTCCCCAAATTACAACATGAGCATGAGGCTTTTTTACCGAGATCTTTCAAAAAAAAAAAAAAAAAACTGTTGGCTCAAACCCACAGACAGATAAACAAGACACCAACAGTCAGAACATATTCTCTATATCTAAACTCTTCTTTCTATTTTTTTTTAATTTCTCAATATCCATTACATTTCTAGCTGTATCCGCGCGGTTGTGCTCGTGCTATAAGGTTAAAAAAGAAAGCTCTTTCAGCGTGCGTATTTTTTTTTCTATTCTGAAACGAAAATAAAAAGTTTCGTTAATTAAAAGCTGAGCACAATGTTTTACCTAAGGTTCAAGCGCATTCAATGAAACAATAAAACATCCTGACATAATGACAACAAATCCCCGTCAAAACTTACTCTTCCAAAGAAAAATACAACTGACTTAATTACGCTTTAAAATCATTCAAAACTACGGTGACTAAGCGTTAAATGATAAATAATTCAACAAAACTTTGCAACTATCCCATCCAAAAGTATTTTTCAATAAAAAACAGCTAATAAAAATGTTTACTGAGTTTAGATTTATCGTCTAGAAACATTAAACAAAAAACTCAAAAAAAAAAAAAAAACTTTTCTTTTTCTATATTTATACATGCAGAAAAAACATGTATATAAATATAGCAACGTTTCTCATTGTTCACTCCTCAAATTCGATCAGAATAGTATGGAAAGTGGTGTAACAAGAAACAAATATTTAAAGTCCCTCCTATCTTTTACTTTTCAAAATCAATTTGAAACGATTCGATATCCGTGAAGCTATGTGAAGGAAAAAATATGTCTATGTTCAGCATTTACTTATGCATTTGAATTACTTCTTTGAATAAAAACAGGAAAAATAAAAGAAAAAGAAAATGCATTTAAAGCTAAGAAAAAAAAAACTAGAAACTACACACCCAACACATTAAAAAAAAATCTTATTTGTTGTTGGAAGTTGCTAAGTTGTTACAGTAAGTTTTGCAAAACTTTTTCTTCTGTATTTTCGTAGCATAAAGACGTATTAATTACTTTCAGAAAATGATAGAATAACTTTCAAGTAATTAAAAATAAGAAAGAAATAGCTTATTGATTCCATACCTTTAAACACACGAATACATGCACAAAGCAAAAAAATCTAACATCGAATAAACAATCTAGAGTTAGTAAATTACCTCAAAAATGCATACTTTCCTTGCTTTTTTTTCCTAATATATGCATATCAAATAGTTCATTTTCCACCAAGAATCACTTTTTCACATAAAAGTAATTTAAAATCGAAAAAGTGCTGCTTTATTGATTACATCTGTGTTTGTTCTTTGTAATTTTATGCCATTTTAAATCTTTTTGCAACTTATTCTTTACTTTTTTCTCCCCGCTGCCATTCGCTCGATACAAATGAAATAATAATAATGAAAGGGAAAAAAAATCTCGCAGACGACATTTCTCTGTTAATGTCTTCTTACCACATAAATAATCATAATACAATATGTGTACGTCAAAACAAATAAAAGATGTCATCGTTAAAAACCTTTCGCGTTATTTTTACATTTGTGCTTTTGTTATATATTTTTTCACTCTCTTTTCTTCAGTTGCTTCATTGTCATTAATATTTCTTTTTTATACACCAACAAAGGGACGATGTTTAACACATAAATTATTAAGTGAGGGAAAATAAAAGGCGGGTTTTAATGGAAACGTTAACACGTCTAGTTCTATGCAACGTCTGCAGCTAAGATTAATGCTTCCCCTGTGACATGTTTTGTACCATTTATTATTTCCAGTAGAGAGCTTATTACTCTGTTTTAGGGATTTTTTTCAGCATTTTTTCCACTTTGACATTTTTTCCCTTTAATCGAGAAATTAATTACGATACTCCGATGGCTCAGAGAATAAAGCGGATTTTCAGAATGGTAATAAAATGGTTGACTTTGACAGGAAATTAATTAGTCAATCTAGTAATTATTATTATTTTCGAAAGTCTTTGCGCTTTGCCGTATAATTCTGCTGATTTTTTGTGTTGTTTTTATTTCTTCATTTTGTATTTTTCATTACGCTGCAAACGTTTTTTAGCAGTTACATAGCATTATCTTTGAAAGAAGCTTTTAGGTGAATGATTTGCATAAAGTATGTAGTCTTTTTTGTTTCTTTTTATGGCACTTAATTTAAATTCTTTAATCTATATTTACGGCTCATGATGCCCATTTTTCAATATTTAAAAGAAGAATATAAATAAATTGAAAAAAAAAAGTTTATTTGTTTCGAACATTAATAATATGAAAAGAGAGTATCAAAATGAAACAAAGTACACTTGAACACTAATGGCATCATGACTCGGTCAAAACTACACAAGTGTTAGAACGAAATAAAATTTGCCTTGAGTTTAGAGCTTACTTTAAGATGAACAATAATTTGAATTAATGCATTTTTACTTACACATTATTTTAATTTTGCACATTGCTTATTATTTCTACGAATATCCAAAAAATTATAATCATTTTCCGAAAAAAAACATTATTTATGAAGGTTATTTCTTAACGTTTGAGAAATGGACTGTAATAACTTTTTACCATTATTTTCATGTGTCATAAAAGATTACTTAATTAATTCTATAATTCAGTAATTTCTGATAGCGAATGAATCAAGATATTGTTAAGAACATTTTCATACTTATATAACTAGAAATAAATATGAGAAAAATAACCTAAATACTATGAAACTGTTATGAAAATACAATTACTTAGAACCACATTTCTTTTATCATTCAAAGTTACACTAACCAGGAACCACACAATACAGTAATAATGGAAAAAAATTAAATAAGAAGGAATCAAAAGAGCATTGTAAAACATGTTTCTACATGCCTAAATTATTTGCTCTCGTGTCCCGTTATCGAAATATGAAACCTTAAAATCTGCCGCAATTTTAAGAAAAGTTCCTAATATTAGCGAGTTTCAGTGAGCAGTGGATGGTTTTTACATCGTTATTTTAAATATTTATACCGTAGTTTTGGTGTTTAATAGATGTAATATGAAATGGACAGTTGATGAAGTTTTTTCAGAATTAACATATAAAAAAAATTTATTCCTTACTGTTAAAATCTAAAATACAAATTTTACACTCATTCCTCCAATTCTTTCCTAGATATAGCTATTATTTTATCAATTAATTATATTTATTTTATCAATATTAATAAAATATATTATATTTTACGATAATATAATATATTTTATATCATCGTATAATTGTTGCGATTTGCCGTAAGAGGGCGTGTTCCTCACCTATTTAAGCAAGTTGTCTTGTATCTTTTGGCTTATGTTATGTTATGTTATGTTAAGCTTATGTTGGTGATGTTATGTTACATCAGTTGAAGGGAGCCGCCAGCCCTCATAATACTGGCAAGAACGAGCACTGCCTCGTTATCTTCATTCTCTTTTAAGTTTTAAATAAAAGTTAGTTTTAAATTAGTGTTGATTTTTGGAACCACCGATAAAGCTACACCAGTCAAATTTTATATGGTGCATTACGGCCACGAATGGAGCTGCTATGAATTTGAGTAAAAGAGAATGTACAGTGAATTAAAGCTTCTACAGAAACTAAGGTAGGATCATAAACTTCATTATTCAGTTTATCTCAAGTTTCAATTGTACGAAAATAAGTTTAAAAAAATGACTTCAATCCAAGAATTGGAAAGCGATAAGTTTCAAAAACTTACAGCAAAGAGAACTGTTTTGCGAAGGTTAACTACTCAATTAGTCAATCAAATTGAGAAAAAGTTAAAACATGTAGGTGAAATTGATGAAGCAGAATTACGCGACGATTATGAACTTTTAATTGCAAGGTCTAACGGATTGACAGCGCTTGATAGCGAAATGTTAGAATTTATTGAACTCGAACAAATAGAGAAAGAAGTAACTTTAAATGATGAATACGAAGCTAAATGCCTAAAGTTTTCTAAAAGAATATTGCGTTATTTAGAAGATAAAAATAAAGGCAGTCGAAATTTAAGTTCTTCAAGCAACCAAAGTACAAATGCTAGAATTAATGAAAACTCTAGACAAGGTTCAGTTAAATTACCTAAGCTAGTTATAGAAAAGTTCTCAGGAGATCCAAAGCATTGGCAAAGTTTTTGGAACAGCTTTGAAAGCACAATAGACAAAAATGAAACAATTTCAGAAGTCGAAAAATTCGCGTATTTAAAAGCCCTTTTAATCGGTCAGGCAGCTAATGTTGTGTCTGGATTCGATCTTTCAAGCGAAAACTATGATAATTGTAAAGAAATGCTAAAAAATAGATTTGGCAAAAGAGATATCATAATTAACTCTTTTATGAACAAAATAATTAACTTAGAAGAGGTTAAGAGCTCTTCCAATGTTCAAGCGCTACGGAGAATTCATGACGAAATTGAAATCGCTTTTAGAAATTTAGAGGCAATGAATGTAGAATCTAAGTCCTTCGGACTCTTATTAATGCCTATTTTGCAAAAAAAGCTACCTCATGATTTAATACTGCAATTTAATAAGCAGAGAGAGGACGGTGATATTGAAATTTCTGAATTCATTTCATTTTTAAGGAAAGAAGTGGAATGTCGGGAAATTACTTTAGCAGCATGTAATGAAAATAAAGCTTCGGCAATTTCTAAAGGTTATAGTAATCGAAAGAATGTTAGTAAAAAGTACGATAGAGATATTGCTACAGCCAGTGCATTGAATACTTCCGTAAATCAAGTATGCATCTTCTGCCAAAATGCGCATAGTTCCTACAAGTGTAACATTCGTGCAACGGAAAAAATAAAACAGCTTAAAACGGATAACAGATGTTTTAAATGCTTTAAGAAATTTCATTTGAGTAGGATTTGTAATGATAAAAGTGTTTGTTTTAAATGTAATGGGAAAAATCATCATGAATCGATTTGTTTCAGAAATAGTGACGAACGTTCTAAGTCAAGTAAATCTTTAGAGCAACTTAAAACTTCGGAAAATACTTTAGTCGCTTCTAATTCAAATAATGAATCTGTAGTTCCTAACGTAAATGCAAACGCTTTTGTTTCTCAGAACTGTAGTAATGCTTTGAGCGCAAAAAATGTATTGCTACAAACATGTACTATAGTAATTTGTACAGAATCAGACTCGAAAACTATGCGTGCAATTTTGGACCAAGGTAGTGAACGTTCTTTCATAAAAGACACTTTGGTTAAATCTTTGAATTTAAAACCCATACGCACTGAGAAACTATCAGTTTTCGCATTCGGAGCGGAAAAACCCATCGTTAAAAATTATCCTGTGGTAATAATTGAACTTTGCGACAGGGAGTTGAAAAACAAAATAAGATTAGAATGTTTGGTAACCGACACAATTTCCTCATGTCCTGTGAAGGGTCCAAGTTTACGCTCACTCGAAAAAATGCAGTGCTTGGGACTAAAGCCGGCCGATATTGTAGATAATGTCTCCGATTTACGACATTTGGGGGTATTAATTGGGGCCGACAAATTTTGGGATGTAGTGTTGACAGCGAGAAAACGCATAAATAGAGATCTTCAGGTCGTTAACTCTATATTTGGGTGGTTTTTAGTGGGTTTAGACAGAAATACGTTTGAGCAAGCCAACTTTTCGAAGCATTCAAATGTATCGGTAGGAAATGCAATTGTTTTAAATGATTTAAGAATATTTTGGGAATTGGATTCTATGGGTATAATTGAAGATTCTAGTAAATATTCGAAAAAAGACGAAGATTTAATTCATTGCTTCGAATCAGATTTGCGATTTGTAGACGGGAGATACGAATGTAAATTACTTTGGAAAACCACAACTGACGGTCTCGAAAATAATTTTGAGGTAACTAAAAGACGCTTTGAAACTTTAAAACAAAAACTGGATAAAACTCCAGAAATATTAGCGAAGTATAAGGAAATAATAGAACAGCAGTTAAACGAAAATATAGTTGAGAAATGCGCTAATGAAATCAAAGATAAAGATTATTATATGCCCCACAGAGCAGTCATTCGTAATAGCGAAACGACGAATATTCGTATCGTATTTGATGCATCTTCTAAATCTGAAAATTGTAAATCCTCGAACGAATGTTTAGAAATTGGTCCTAACTTGAATCCGTCCGTTCTTGATATTATTCTTAGGTTTCGGGAGCATGAAATAGCATTTAGTGGAGACCTAGAAAAGGCGTTTTTGATGATTGGGATAGCTAAACAAGATCGGGATTTTTTGAGATTTCTCTGGTTTGGGGAATCAAACGAACAGTTCAAAATTTTGCGTATGTGCCGCACGCCGTTCGGTACCAGTATTAGCCCATTTATACTAGCCGCTACTATTAAATGTCATATTAAAAAATATAAAATTAAAAACCCTGATGTATTTGAAATGCTTAATTCATCAATTTATGTAGATGATTTGTTTTATGGTGCTAAAACGGTGGAAGATGCATACAAATTGTCTGTAGATGCAGTAAATATTTTCCGTGACGCGGGAATGAATTTGAGAAAATTGAAATCAAATTCAAATCAACTTGATGCTTTGTGGCTCAGGGATAATATTAAACAGGACGAAAATTTGAGTAAGAAATCAAAATTTTTAGGCATGAATTGGAATCCCATTAATGATTCTATCAATTTAGAGCTAACTGCTGTAATTGAATCTGTGAAAAGCAAACTAGACGACACAAAAAGGACAGTTTTAAGAACTGTAGCTAAAATATTCGATTCAGTGGGATTTCTTCTACCTTTTACTGTGCGGATGAAGATATTGTTACAAGATATTTGGCTGTCAGGTCTAAGCTGGGATGAAAGTCTTCCTAGTGCTTTAAAAGGAAGGTGGAATAATTGGTGCTCAGAACTTGAGTTCTTAAAAAATCTGACTTTCCCAAGGAAATTCTTCAGTGAGTCTGATTACACGGAACTGAGCATTCACATTTTTTGCGACGCCTCTCCTACAGCGTTTGGAGCGGTTGCTTATTTTAGATACTCTAATAGTTACGGGGAGATTAAAACTTCCTTCATAATGGCCAAGGGTAGAGTTGCACCTTTGAAAACTTTATCCTTGCCAAGATGTGAGCTAATGGGAGCTCTTATAGGTGCTCGATTAGCGAAATATTTAAAAGGCATTTTTCCGAACTTAACCGAAAATCTGTATTGTTGGAGCGATTCAACAATTGTACTACACTGGCTAAGAAGATCTCCAAATGAGTGGAAGCCCTTTGTTAGCAATCGCGTAGCAGAAATTCAGGCAATTTGCAGTCCAAATCAGTTTTTCTACTGCGATTCCAGAAATAATCCAGCAGATATGTTAACAAGAGGAGAACAAGCTGAAACAATGGCTTCTAGTCCACTGTGGCGAAATGGACCTAGTTGGCTTACCGAATCCGAAGAGTTATGGCCAAAGAAAATAGCAAAGTTCAACGAGGGAGAAATGTCCATTGAAAGCAGAAAATCGCGAAACGTCCTACAAATTTCCGCTAATAGTGAACCCAAGCAATCTGATAGTTCACTATTTGATTTAGATGAATTCGGCACTTTGAAGAAAGTGTATCGTATTACCGCATGGATAATGAGATTCATCAATAACTGCAAACCAAAATCTGAGAAGTTGTGTGGACCAATTGCAGCAGAAGAAATTATGACTGCAGAAATATTTTGGAGTAAAACCACGCAAATGGAACACTTCAAAAAGGAAATTGAAACCCTATCCGATGGAAAGAATATCGACAAAAATTCCAGCCTATATTTGTTGCATCCTGAAATTGATGAGAATGGTCTTCTGCGTTTAAAGGGGCGAATACAGTTTGCAGATTGTCAAGAATCAGCAAAGCACCCATTGATATTGCCATCAAAGTGCAGATACGTGGAACTTTTAATAATGGATGCACACGAAAGAGTATTTCATTCTGGAGTAGATGCCACACTAACACATCTCCGTGAAAAGTTCTGGATCATTAAAGCACGACAAAGAGTTAAAACGGTTCTTCACAAGTGTTTGATTTGTAAAAGATTCAACGCGCGTCCAGGAGCTCAGGTTGTAGCTCCACTCCCTGCAGATAGAATAATTGAGTCACCACCCTTTGCAGTAACTGGACTCGATTACGCAGGACCCTTTTATTGCAGAGAAAATAATGAAAAACATTATTTGCTTTTATTTACGTGTGCAGTTACTCGCGCGATCCACTTAGAACTGGTACCTTCCATGAACACTGAATCATTTTTACTGGCCTTCCGGCGGTTTATATCTCGACGAGGACTGTGTAATACAATTTATTCTGACAATGCAAAGTCATTTAAACGAGCAGATATTGAGTTGAAAAAAGTATTTAAATGCATTGGTCATCCTTCTGTTCAAGATTTATTTTCACATTACAATATAAATTGGAAATATATTGTAGAAAGAGCTGCATGGTGGGGAGAATTCTGGGAGAGAATGGTAAGAACAATTAAAACAAGCTTAAGAAAAATTGTTGGGCGCTCATCGCTCTCTCTCAATGAACTTGAAACGGTGTTTATTGAGATTGAAGCAATAATTAATTCTCGACCCATTACTTACGTATATGATGATCCCTCAGAACCCTCTCCCCTCACTCCTGCACATTTTTTAGTAGGTAAGCGATTGTTATCCCTCCCTCCAACGAGAATTTCAAAGGATGATTTATTAGGATCTAGAAAATCCACAGTTAAAAAATTTAAACATCAGCAAAATGTGTTAAATCATTTTTGGAATCGCTGGCGAAAAATTTATCTATTGATGTTAAGATCTGCTCATGTGTGTCAGCAAAGTTCAAAAAATAAGGAATTTAAGCCTAATGATGTTGTTTTAATCGAAGATGATCGTTACCCAAGAAATATGTGGTCTTTAGGGAAAATTACTGAAATTTTTCATGGCAGGGATAACAAAGTGCGCTCTTGTTCGATCAAAACTAAGACAGGAATTATCAGAAGACCTATTCAACTAATTTATAACATAGAGCTCATTTGAGCAAATATACTGTTAAGTTTGTGCACAAAATTTGAAAATTTTAGTAAGTATTTTAAAATTTTTTGTTTAAATGTATTTAAAACTGTATTGTGTTAATAATTGTTGTTTATATTTTGACAAGGTAGTCATAGAAGAAATGTTATGTTTATCATTTATGTAGATGAAAACATTAGATGTCCTATATGGTAAGTTTATAAACTCTAAGTAGAGTTTAGGTGGGGAGTGTTGCGATTTGCCGTAAGAGGGCGTGTTCCTCACCTATTTAAGCAAGTTGTCTTGTATCTTTTGGCTTATGTTATGTTATGTTATGTTAAGCTTATGTTGGTGATGTTATGTTACATCAGTTGAAGGGAGCCGCCAGCCCTCATAATACTGGCAAGAACGAGCACTGCCTCGTTATCTTCATTCTCTTTTAAGTTTTAAATAAAAGTTAGTTTTAAATTAGTGTTGATTTTTGGAACCACCGATAAAGCTACACAAGTCAAATTTTATAATAATATAATATATTATACGATTTTCGTATGATACGATCATGGTATATTTATTTTCTCAATTACCTATTGGGTGATTCTCGAAAAAATGTCCCGTGCATAACACTAAGTTTTTTATTTTATTCAACTAACTTTTAACTAAATATGGGATTAACTGTTTTGCTTTGATAGTATATTAAAGCATGTATTATTCCCCAACAGCATTATTTTTTGAAGGCTTTGGTTAGCTGGAAAAAATGAAAAAACTTAGCGTTATGCACGGGACATTTGTTCGAGAATTACCCGCCCTATTTACCCTACCGGCTTCTCAACCTGTCACAGTTGGTACAAGTTCTACGAACTATTTATAACTAAAATAGCTCTGAGTAGTTTCGGTTTAAAAAAGTTGAGTAGAAGTAATTTTAAAGACTTGCGTTTATTCAACTTTTATTGGTAAGTTTTTTTTTGTTTTTTTTGACTCAGCTCTTATCTCCAAACGATTGGTAATAGTTATGGTATCCGCTGTTGTATTAGCATCTCTATCGTTTATTTAATAAAGCACATAAAGTTAAAAAAAATTATCAAGATTTCAAGTGATAATGTGGTTAGCAGTTATTTTAAAACAAAAACCTATCATTAAAGTGAAAGTTTGATAAAAGAAAAAGAAATGATTGCCCAGTTTTAATTGGCAGTAATAACTTAAATAGAAGTTACATTTAAAATGATTTTTTTAAAAAAAATAAAAACGGAGAAAAAAAATAGAAACATTTCTCCCCTAAACTTTAAACTTCCGATCAAAACTGAGGAGTACGTATTTAAAATGAAGCTGCTACGTACGTGCTTAAAATAACTACAAAAACTTTTAATCTCATTTTTCTCATTGCCGATAGAGAAAAAAAATGGCTCCATATATAACGCTGTTTTTTAACTCTACCTTGGCCCTTGTATTACTTTTTCAAACGTTACCTGTGCCCACGAAGGGCTAAACTGCATGAGCTAAAAAATAATGGCAAAAAATAACTTCCAAAATTTCAATTAGGCATTTAATTATCAAAGATTACCTTGTCACCGTCAACGATATTAAAGAGAAAAAAATCGAACTAATGAGTAGAAAACATCTTTGTAATGGAACACACAGAGCATGATAAAGAAATTATTTTTATAGGATTTTTTTATCACCGTTAATTTTCACCGCACGGGTTGCGAATTTTTAAAGAAGTAATAAAAAGCTTCAGTTGGTGTCGTTAAACAAGTAGTAAAAAAGCGTAGACCAGCCCCTGAGCTGGGGGATACTAAATATGTACGGACACGGAGTTCCGTCGCACATTAAGAGCTTCCACATGATAAGTAAGAGCGGGTGTGATGATAAGGCAATTTACGGTGCTCTTGTAAGTGGTACTTTTACACGAATTTTTTCTGATGTTTAACCATTTGAGGTGATACTATTTTTTTTCAGGTGTTGAAAAAGTATCCGTTTAATTTTAGGGAAGATTCTTCTCATCATCCTTGTTTGAATTTTGCGTGCTTGAAAAAATGTATTTTTTATTTGCCAATAGCCATGAGAAATGAATAAAATAAAGATTATATTATTGATATAGAGATTCTGGTCTATATTTCAGACGCATTTGGTTAAAGAAGATTTTAACTGCTTATGTTGTCATAAAAGATATCCGCGCTCGGAGATAAGTATTCACTGCAAAAAGCAATAACCGCTAGCAGAGACGTAAATAGGGGAGACAGGTTGGAAGTCAAATGAAGCCCCACTCCCCAGAGTCCTTGCTTTTAACATGTATTGCCAATCCTTAAGCAGTAGTTATGCACATGCAACATGCAAGGATAAGGACTATTGTGAAATCCTGGACTGAGCAAGGCGCAGTCCCCTAACAATCACAAAGACCCACCCCTCCCCCAAATACCCCTCAAAACAGCGCCCTAAAAATTTTAATGGCAAAGTCTACGCCATGAACCCCCCCCCCCCCTTAGGTGGGCACCCCTGTGACTTTGATGTGCCGGATTGCAATGACTGCTGTGATACATGCAATAGACTGTTGTAAACCCTTTCTCTAAGACAGGGGTTCTCAAACTGGATGCCCTAGGAAGAGGTGGGGGGGTGCCACGAAGTGACCGTGTAATCAATATATATATAAGGAGAATGCTTCAAATAATGCTCTGTTGACTAGTAAGGAAATTTTCTTTATTTATTCCCTTCTCTATTTATTCACTAGATCCTCTTTCATCGGCATCAAAAAGTTCAACTGATGATAAAGCGTTATCAACAAGCCATTTTTAACTACCCCGCAATATTTTATTTTTACTGGGTTCAATGAAATTTAATTAGAATAAAAAAAGTTGCATACCGTTCTTGATACCTAAATTATGTAGTTGACGAATTCATAAAGAAAAATGTCGTTATGTGTTGTCATTTTTTCCCGAGATTGGATTACCTAGAAAAGTAGGTTGTAGAATGATAGGATCATAGTTTTTCTTATTAACTTTTCGGTGTTCTTATAAAATAGCGCTGGCGTATTCGGGAGGAGGATATGATTCTGTGCCGTGTATATGCTGCTCATATGTGCACAAACAGTGCCCAGTTTAAGGGGGAAAAACTCTGAAAATAACGACTTGTTAGGCTTACATAATAGCGATGGACTAGGGTGCCGTGAGAAAATTCTAAATCTTCAAAGGGTGCCTCGAGTCAAAAAGTTTGAGAACATCTGCTCTAAGATCAATGGGGTGGTTTCCTTCAGTCAAAAGTACTACTTGTAGTCATTGAAATGGATAGAATGAGCAAAAAAAATTACGTGGACCCAGAAAATATTTTCATTTTCCCAACAGTTTTATTTTAATTATTTTTTTTTTAATGTCCTATTTTTCAAACAAGACGTGATCTTTATGACGTCACAAATGATGCGATTTGGCGCATCTTTCTACTACGTTTCCACGTTATGATAATCAAGCAGCGAATTAAAATTGCTATCAATCATATCGTTGCCAATACACGTGTGTAAAGGTGCGAATTAAATATTTTGTTCTGTGAATGGCAACATTGAATGGCATTTCATCATTTGTGATGTTACACGACAGAAGTGTAAACAATGAAAGCGCAGCGATTTAAGCAATTTTTTAAAAATATTAAACGTAAAAAAAAATATTTAAAAAATGGTCAGATACTATGTTTTTAAGCCTGCTCTTTCAGAAAAAAATACTTTTAAAATTTTGGAAACGACCCCATTCAGGCTGCTTAAATGCCCATTAAGAAAAATGGGCAAAGTTTTAGCTTTGGTACATGGTTTAAATTAAAATAATAGCCTATAAATTTTTAGACAACAGCAAATTGTAAAAAGCCTGAAGCTTTTTTTAAAGTACTTCACGTAGAAATTTATATTTTATGTACAGAATTACGAAATTTTTTTTTTTCAAACTTAGTCTTGATAAACATGACGGTAGACATAATTTTTGTTCTAAGTTATCTTAGGCCGTATCTATAGTGTATTTGAAATGCATAATTTAAAGCTAACTTTCACTTAACCAACAACGTAAGAGCTTCATTACATTTTCAGGTAAAATGCTTAGAGAAAATAATAATTTTTTTTTTCTTTTTTTTTTTTTGCTCTTAAATCTTAATAATTATAACAATATTCTACGATTTTTTTGATTTTTAAAAAATAATTACGTACTAATGGTGAATGCTTATTGCTGTTTTTAAATAAAGATGATTTATCAAAAAATCAATTTAATACGTTATGTTGATCTTTAAACTTAATATTTTTCACTCTGCACACAACAGATAATAAGGTAGTTACAAAGTTTTTTAGTATTTATCACTAAAATTGTAACAAATGTTGTTTGAGTTATGCGGTCGAGCGTGCCCCACCAGGCGAACACAACCTACCCACCCGTGGGGCACGTTGGTCACTATACGATGTTCCGTTAAAAAATAATGTAAAAAAAGTTTATCAATTCAACACTTTCAAAAAAATCTGTGGTGTTGAGAAGTGTTTAGTGAAACTTATTGTAGAAAATCAAACAAATCATTAAAGTTTTTGATGAGATGAAAAATGATAAGTAAAAAAGCGGACCAACCCCCACCTCCCCTAAAAGTATATTTAATTGAACATTTCTGCATCAAAAATTGTGAACTAAATGTTTTAATAGTCTAATTCTCAGATTTGATAGCTCATCTTTAAGGTTGAGTATGTTCATTCTCTTGCAAACTGTGTAACTAGATTTTGTTCAAAAAGAAAAAAAAGCGTGTTTTTTCTGTGAAAAACAGAATTATGGCTGCTTAACGAACAATCTCATTTTCGGAAATCAACTTCCCCGCGCCCCCAAAGAAATTAGGAACATTTACATATTTCGTCATGAGAAACATAGCGTTTCCGTCTTTTTTAAATGCTGAGTTATCTCTAAAAATATTGACATTCGCAGTAACTTCCCACGCTTTAAATTAGTTAAATTTGTATGAATTTCTGTTACAAATTGATTCATGGAAGCCTTATTAGTTCAACTTATTTGAGTTGCAGTGTACCTGCTTTACCCCATGGTTACATTAATTGAACAAAAATATTAGGTACAGTGAAACCTGTGTACGTTTACCACTCGTGGTGCACAACTTTAGTGGTCAACTTACAGAGGTTGATTTAATTGATAAGGCCTGACCTTTTTTCCGTGCCTGAAAAAAAGGGGTCAACTTAGACAGGTGGTCAACTTACAGGGGTGGTCAACTTCACAGGCTTTACTGGATGTCCCAATCATCAATTATAAATTTTCTATTTCAAGAAACTTGATCGGAAGCTAAGTGAAATTACACCTTTAAATAAAACCTTAAAAACCTTTTTTTTTTTTTGAAAATTCAAATTACACCGAATTAACCCTTCAAATTTGATGAATTAGAGACAAACTACGGTCAAATGATTTTAAAAATATGTCTGAAGACATGGTGTTCTTCCAATTCACTCAGAAAATCTCATAAATCAATAATTCTAAACTTCATTAACTAATTCCAAAACGTATTTAAACAAAGGAAGATATTTTATTGAATGTAACATAATACAGTTCTCCGCCGACGTAGGGCGAGAAAAAATATATTCAACCACTACGTTGTTATTCACAAACTCCCACCTGTTCCGTTACAATTCTTCGCTGTTGCCATACATAAAAAGAAATATAAACCGCAGACGATAAACAGAAAAACTATTAAGCCGAACATTGCACGTAAAAGGAAGAAGCCGTAACATACTCCCACCCATCAAGAAACTATTCTTGATGTGTTGGAAGTTTGCACAATTTTACAATTGGCAGTTTAAAACTACCTTTTGCAGTTTTTAAAGTAACAACTCTTACCACACCATCCCTACCTGAATGGGTAGCAATTATTTTACCCAAGGGCCAAATAGAAGGAGGAACGTTGTCCTCTCTTATGAGGACTATATCCCCTACAACAAAATTAATGCCCTTAGTTTTCCTTTTTTTTTTATTTTGGAGTGAACTCAAATAGTCTACACGCCATCTTTTCCAAAGTCCAAGTTTCATTTTTTGAACAATATCCCATCTAGAGCGTAGTGACAACTTACTTTCCTGTACATACTCAGGAGGAGAAGAAATTACTTCACCTATCAAGAAATGGGAGGGTGTTAACATGCTCAACTGGCTCAAATCACTATCATCAAGTGCAATGAGAAGACGAGAATTAAGTAAAGCCTCGATTTGAGTCAGAAGAGTGGTTAGTTCTTCAAACGTTAAATTTGTATTCCCGATAACCCGTTTTATATGAAATTTTACTGATTTAACGCCTGCCTCCCATAATCCACCAAAGTGAGGACTTAGTGACGGTATCATATGCCATTCAATATTCATTTGGGACAAGAAATAACTTATTTTTTCATCTTTATTAATAGAAGACACAAAGTTGTATATAGTTGACAACTGTTTTTTAGCCCCGACAAAGGTAGTACCATTATCAGAATGGATGTGCTTTGGAGCTCCTCTTCGGGAACAAAATCTGCGCAAAGCAGCAATAAAAGTTTCAGATGTCATATCACTAACTAACTCTAAATGTAGAGCCTTGGTGGCAAAACAAACAAATAGCGCTATGTAACCGTTAGTAGTTTTGGCACCCCTACCTCTATGCTTCAAAATACTAACTGGGCCAGCATAATCTACCCCACACACTGAAAACGGTTTAGTAAGAGTAACTCTATCTACAGGAAGATTACCCATTATTTGTTTTGAAACAGAAAATCTATATCTACAACAAATAACGCAGTTATGAATACATTTTTTGATAATTTTTCTAGCACCTATAATCCAATACTGTTGGCGCAAAATACCTAGTAATAAAGTAGTACTAGCATGAAAATGTAACGTATGAAAATGTTTAACTAATAATGAACTAATTTTATGCTGAGCTGGTAAAATAATTGGGTGTTTAGCATTAAAAGACAGCTGCGAATTTTGCAACCTTCCTCCCACCCTAATCAAGCCATCTTTATCAATAAATGGGCATAAACTTAGCAATAAACTTTTACATGGTAGAGACTTGCCATTCTTGATGCAATTAATTTCATCGCTAAAGTACGCATATTGAATATAAGAAATTACCACTTTACCTGCCTGCTTTCTTTCAGATGTAGTCAGTGGCAATGGCTTATCATTGCTCAAAATACCTGGTTTTCGCTTACGATTTCTCACTCTACAATTTGAGATAAACCTAAAACAAAATGCTAATAGATCAATAATTTTAGAAAATGAAGAAAATTTCTGAAATAAGTTATCAAAGATACTACAATTAACAGAAGTATTGAAACTAAATTTAAAGTTCTTTTTCTCCTTCAAGACAGTTTCTGAATTTTCAGCTCTATGTAGTTGTTTAGGCCAGTTTTCTTCAGTTAATTTTAGCCACGAAGGTCCTTTCCACCAAATTGTGCAATCCGGAAGATATTTAGGAGATAATCCTCTGGACGCAATGTCTGCCGGATTTTCCTTCGTTGGGACGAAAGACCAACTTTTAACTGGTACTAAGTCTAAAATTTCAGAAGTTCTGTTAGAAACATAAGGTTTCCAATTACGAGGAGGAGACGACAGCCAGGTTAAAAAGAACTTGAGAATCTGTCCATGCATGGAATGAGATATCACAGTCTGAAAATATGCTCTTTGTCGAAGAATACAATCTTGCTAGTAACAGAGCACCATTTAATTCAAGTCTGGGAATTGAAACAGACTTCAGTGGAGCAACCTTGCTTTTAGATGTCAAAATAATTACTTCTGACTCCTCATCAGAACGAGGCTGCACTGCATAGATGACAGCAGCATAAGCACATTCTGAGGCGTCACAAAAACCATGAAGAATAATGTTCTTATTAGTTGTTTGAATCCATCTTGGAATGCGAATGTAGCACACTTGCTCAAAGTTCCTTTGAAAAGCTTCCCATTTCGTAGCAAGTTCTTGAGGCAGAGGACTATCCCAGTCCAATTTCAAAAGCCATAACTGCTGATAAAATATTTTGATAGAAATAGTGCATGGTGATAAAAACCCAAGAGGATCAAATAACTTAGCTGATTGTGATAAAAATGTTCGTTTTGTAATATTACCTTCAAATTTGAAATTAACTTTAAAAACAAAGCAGTCGTTTAAGGAGTCCCACGTGAGACCTAAAGCTTTAGAGCACTCATCTGGATGAATCTCTAAATTTTGAACTTCTTTGGGTGAAGTAGGCAAAGAATCAGACAGTACTTGTGGAGAATTAGAACGCCATTTTCTCAAATGAAATCCTCTAGCTTCCAAAACTTCAGAAAGTGTTTTGATTGTTGCAATAGCTTCTTCGTTCGAATTTGAACCTGACATTAAGTCATCAATGTAGAAAGAATTCTTAATTATAGATGATACAGTAGGATCTTCGTTTTCAATGTCTAAACCAATTTGATGCAACACTCGCGTCGCTAAAAATGGTGCTCGAAATTCACTAATTGGAGAACTCTCCGATTCCCTCCAAACAATTCTCTGTAGATCTTGATCCGCAAAATCAACAAGAATTTGCCGATACATCTGCTGAATATCTGCTGAAAATGCTATTCTATTCATACGAAACCTCATGAGAATAGCAAATAAATCTGTTTGCACTGTTTGACCAACAGCCAAGATAGAATTCAAGGAATGTGAAACAGGTGGCTTACATGAACCATCGAAAACAACTCTGAGTTTTGTAGAAACACTATCATTCTTGATAACAGCATGATGAGGAAGAAAGTATGTATCAGAGTTTAGAAAGTCAGAGCTTGTTTCAGCACGTGTCATGTGTCCCAATTTTTCATAATCAATCATAAAACTTTTATATTCATCTTCAAACTTTTTATCAGTTTTGAATTTTCTTTCCATTGCAAATAATCTCGATACAGCTAGTTTCTTAGAGTTTCTTAACAATGATTTATCTTTGTAAATTGGCAACTTGACAACAAATCGACCCTGATCATTAATTTTAAAGGTAGTCTGGAAATGAGTTTCACAAAATTCCTCTTCTTCGGATGGCAGTCTCTTTTTCACGGGTAATTCTTCAGTTTGCCAAAATTTCTGAAGAATTGCTGTTTCTATATTACTGTTTTCTTCGACATTAATAAAATGCGAATGAGCAATGGGAGACGAAATGTCACTACGAAGAATTCTTCCAGCAATAACCCATCCAAACATCGTATTTTGGGCAATGGGTTCATTCTTCGAACCAACAATTTTACCATTTCGCATTATCATGAAAAAACAGTCGGAACCCAAAATAATGTCAATTGGTTGCGGACGCATGAATTCTTTGTCCGCAAGATTATTGATAGCTTTAATATAATCTAAGTCCTTTAAATCCAAAAATTCAGATGGTAACTGAGCAGTTAATTTATTCAAAATATATGCTTTAACTTCGATGCGCTCATTAGAAAATTTCGACCCAATGTCAAGCATTACGGAGCCTCGAGTTTGACCAGCGGACACTTCAGCGATCCCAGTCAAAGAAATTCTATCATTTTTTCTTCTTAATCGTAACACATTCATTAAATTCTCACTGATGAATGAGCACTCAGATCCTGAATCCAGCAAAGCCCTGAAAGTGTAAGATTTTCCAGAACTATCTTGAATTACAACTTGAGCAGTAGGAAGAAAAGAAACACTTCTAGTATTATTTACAGAAGTACTGGAAATAACACCCCGATTTACGTTGTTAGAGTCAAGTTCACAATCAGGTGAAAAACTCTCTCGTGGATTGTCATTTTCTTCTACGGTAGTTTGAAATCTTTTTTTCTCAACTAAATATTCAGAAACACTAGCAGTATTCCCCTTAATATTTTCATGCAATAATGTATTGTGCTTTGCTTGACACAGCATACACTTTAAATGTGAATTCGGATAGTCTTTTACCCTGTGCAAATTTAAGCACAAATAACACAATTGGTTTCGTTTTACAAAATTCTTTCTCCCACTAAAACCCATGCTTTTAAATTTCACGCATTTAAACAAGGGATGCACTCCATGGCACTTAATGCAATTTTTAGTAATTCTGACATCTGAGCGATTTTTTATACCAACATTATTTTTCATTGGTTCTACTTGTTTTAACTCATTGTTCATTATTAACTCAAGAGACGAACACCTTGTTTTCAAGAAATCAAAAAATGATTTTAAAGAAGGAAAGTCTACGTTAGCAGTCTCAGAAGACCAAAGCCTTCTACTTTCTGAATCAAGTTTTTGAAGCATTAAATAAATTAACCAAGGATCTCTACTTGATGCTTCCTCACCAAGAGCTTTCAATCCTCTAATAATTTCATCACTTGTATCCATAAAGTTCTTTAAATTTGTATCATTCGCCTGTGAGATACCTTTCTGTTCTAAAAATGTTCCTATCAAAGACTGTACAATTTTCTTCTTTTTATCATACCTATCCAATAGCTTTTCCCATGCTTCCAAATATGAAGCGTTAGATAAGGGAATATGCTTAATTAAAGACGCTGGCTCATCGGTGAGCAACCCTTTCAAATATTGAAACTTTTGTACATTAGATAATGAATCTTGATTATGAACTGTTACAAGATAAAGATCTTTAAAATTTATCCAATCATTAAAATTGCCAGAGAAAGGCGTAATATTTAGCTTTGGCAATCGGAAATTACTTAAATTTGTCTCCGCATTTTGCGTTACAGTAGAACCACCACCATTAATTTGTACTTCTCTTATCTGAGACGGAACATGAAAGCTTTCGATTTTATTTTGATACTGAGCTTTTAATCTAAAATATTTTTCCTCAAATTCTGCTATTTCAGAATCTTTATCATCTAATAATATATCAAGTTTTTCAAATTCCGTAAATAAAGTATCTAACCTTTGAATACGTATCAAAACTTCATTTTTCGTATTTATATCATTAAATGTATTCTCAAGTCTTGTTACAGAAGCTTTAATTCTTCCTCTAGAAGCTATTATTTGCGTTCTATCTGCCCCTTCCATAATACTATAAATCTTCTCAAGACATCCAATTATCTTCTTAACAGATTTTATAAATAGAGTAAAGAATTTTAGAATAAAGCACTTATCTTAGTATAAATCACTTATCTCGCCGGGTGCCTCCAATAATTTATGTTCTTCCAATTCACTCAGAAAATCTCATAAATCAATAATTCTAAACTTCATTAACTAATTCCAAAACGTATTTAAACAAAGGAAGATATAATACAGTTCTCCGCCGACGTAGGGCGAGAAAAAACATATTCAACCACTACGTTGTTATTTACAAACTCCCACCTGTTCCGTTACAATTCTTCGCTGTTGCCATACATAAAAAGAAATATAAACCGCAGACGATAAACAGAAAAACTATTAAGCCGAACATTGCACGTAAAAGGAAGAAGCCGTAACACATGGTAATGATGATATGCAAGTTCTCTTTCTTTTGATTTTTTTTTTGTAACCCTTTTTTACGATTTTAATTTCAATGAAGTGAAAATTGGCATGTGTTAATCACGCTGTCGTTAGAATTTCAGTAGCTACGCGTTAGAAATTATATGAATGCTTATTGAATGAAACTTAATTGGTAATGAATAATATATTAATTTTAATTGGTTCTTCAAGTATTAACCATGAAAATAATTTGGCATTTAAAAATCAAAATTGTACAAGATGTTTCCAAGAAAGCGCATAAAATAAATTAATAAATAATCAAAAAATAAAACCGAGTGATTTCATGATTACATCTTTCACAGCTTTGTTGCTGTCAGATCTGAAAGAAAGAATTAAAATTGTCATTGGTTAAGATTAAAAAAAAAAAAAAACACTCAGAAAAGGGATTCCGAAATATTCGAAGACGTTTTTGAAATATACAGAGAGGATTTCGTCTTACTCGGAACCGTTTTTGAAAATTTCATGAATCACAGCTGCATAATCTATTCAGAAACTTTTATGCAATGTACAGAAAGGGGGTTCCAAAATACTAAAAAACGTTTCTGGAAATAATAGAAAGACGATTCCGAAATACTGAGAAACGTTTCTTCAAATTGCGAAAAGAGAATTCCGAAATACTCAGAAACATTTCTGAAAATTTCATGAACCGCAGCTGCCCGATATATTCACAAATGTTTGCGGATTTTTTTTACGGTGTAGTTTCTTTAATTTGCATAAATTTTATTACTTTATATTATTTGACACATAATATTTCCTTTGGACTAATGTTTTTTATCTTTCCTCAAAAAGTTGATTGAAAAAATTGGCAAACTTTGATTTTCATACTCCATAGAGGATGTTTTAGGACTCTGGGTGCAAGTCTAGACTATTGCGACCAAAACGTTTGCAAAATCTATAGTTATTGCGTTAGTATTATCAATGAGCGAAATGGACATCAGTTTTTGCAGTTATTTTCCTCATAGTTCTCAAAGAAGTTTACGCGGATCTCCTTTTTTTATAACTCTCACAGAGTTTTGAAACTATAGAGTTCAGCCCCAGAAACGTTATATTTCCTCCTGAAATAACAAAATTTTTGTCTTGCCTATCCCAGCGGACTCTTCATTTTCCACAAGATGGCATTATCAAAGTCAGAAGTGCCGTTTCATTATTCACTGCTCTCGGATATGAAGTTTTATCCATTCCGTTATTCGGCATCAAACCTGCATTACCTTCCATGATGCATTAATTAAAAAGCATTCCGTGGGAGATAACAGCACTAAAAATGCCGATTTGATGAATACTCGCTGTTGCGATATCAAATCCTCAGCGTGTAAGGAGCCAAATAAAACAAATCGGTAATTACCAGTCGTTCTAAAACTTCATGTCAAATCATGATATTTGGAAGTAGAATGTGAATCTCACCATTATTTAATCCTATTAGCTGTTCCTTTGCTAATCACCGCATTTTAAAAGCTACTTAAAATGCTAATTAACTTCATATAAAATTAACATCATTTTACAATCTATTAAGCTCAGGCTGCGAAGCGCTAATGAATGTTCGTTAATTAAGGTTTTCCTGTGCGCTTTTAAGCTTTTCCGTTAATAATTGATTGACTGTTACGGGAAGGGATGAAATATTTATTAATTTAGTCCGAAAGGAAAAATTAAACGAGGCGTTTCGTTCTTATCGTCGCAGTTAACCTTTTGCAAGAATAATCATGGAGATACTTTGCTACTTCCATGTGCCAATTTGATCGCTCGAATGTTCCTTAAGTCTTGTTTCAGCCTCCACAAAGCAGAATTTGCATTGCACGATTGACTAAGAAGTTTAAACTTTTTCAAACAGACACACAAACACACACAAGCATATATATATATATATATATATATGGGAGCCGAGCTACTGGTAATAACTATGAAAATGCTTGTATTCACTTATAGAAGCACTCATTGATGACATAATTTTAGCTACTAAACATTTAATGATAACTAAACTACACATAACTAATATTTACAAAAATGATTACAATGCAGAAGTGCAGCCGTCTTGCTGCTCGTCTTTACACCACGTCTTACGTCTTTCGTCTCATCAAAGT